>NC_056728.1:1610531487-1610641910 GCF_019279795.1 Protopterus annectens
TTAAAAGTTAATGTTTCTCAAAACTCCACATTGATAATGTCCGGCACACATTCAGTGTTGGAATTTTTTTTAACTGACATCCACAGTAAACAGAAAATAATCAGAATAATTCATTAAAAGATCTTTTTTGTAAGTAAAAACAGCATATTTTAACCATCCTAAGACATTCCTAGTTGACGTTGCTAGCAAGATGTTAGCATGTGTTCCACATTTTGCCCATTTGTTCCACATTATGATGGTCAGTGTTCCTCATTTTGGATATAAAAGGTTGAGAGCTATGAGACGGGTACCATTCAAACTTACAAAAGAACACTGGTATAAACAGAGGTCATTAGAACCAGTCCTAGTACACAAATATGCAGCTGTTTCAAGAAGTTAACATCCCAGTAAAACAGTACATATTCTGCATAGAACTGTATAATAATTATTCAGCCTATAAAGGACTGCTAAATACACTTCGCTAAATAAGTCAGCAAGCAATTAATGAACATGTCAAGTTTCAACAAGCTTTTAATGAGAAATAACATTTCCAAACTAAATACAGACATAAAACAAGTTTCAGCAAAACATTTTATGGTCATTAAATTTCCGTTTCCTAACCGATTAAAAAAAAAAAAAAAAGAAAAAGAGCAACTGGATGCAGTAGATCACAGGACAGTATGTGGAAAACAAAACTCTACCACAACATGTTTCAGTTTTGCTATTGGTTCTTCCATCTGAAAAATTCAAGCATCCAAATACCACTGCAACAAACAGAACAGAGTAAAAACATTCAATGAAAACACTAAGTCACCAAACAATGTGAAACACAAATAAATATGTTAAAGATCTGTATACCAGCAGGAATTTTAATTTTTTTGTAATTTTATTAGTAAATTGTCTTTGGGAGAAAGTCACTGTGTGACAATTACATTGTTATTACCCAGTCATCTAAGGGGGGTATGGCGGTTGTTTTAGATTATGAGTACCACTATCAAGATTTGTTGAAACAATTATCGGATTCCAGGCAACATATGCATTTGCCTAACAACCTTACATAGGAACTATTAAATCATTTAGTAACTGCTTTGATTACCCAGTCGATTCTGGGATAACTTCTATGGAACTTAAAATTAAATGGCTTTTAACAGATTCTTTCCCAACTATGATATATACTCTTCCTAAAGTTCATAAAACTACTGTATGTCTGCCATGTTAAACCACCAATGTGAAGTTGTTCTATCTTGCCGTTCATTCTTTACTGATGGGTTCGGAGGCGATCCCTCGGCTTCGAGTTGGCCAACTGCAAAGCTCGAGGTCTTCAAATAGCTCGAGGCCAAGTTGCTACCCCATGATGCACCTAGAGTTACTTCAGATCTAGTTTGCCGCTGCAATTGATTGGAGGTTCTGCATTAGCTCGGGCCAGTAAAACTGTTTTCTTCTTACTTATTACTTATATCTAGACAGTTAGTTTAAATAGTTTAGATAGTTTATAAAGCTCGTACAGCTTTCTAGTGTGTGTGTTTCTGCATTTTAGTCCCTTCCCTTAGTGTGATTTAAAAATTTTCTAGTTGGCCTCTTGTTTTAGGCCTAGCTTAAAACTTTTGCTAACTAATAGAGTGTAAAAGCAGAAAACACAAACCAGGAGCAATGCAATGAAGGGCATATGAAGTAACTTCAAAAACACAATTCAATGTTCCCAAAGATGAAAGTCCTCAGACGAATAGTAAAAACAGATTTTAATTCAGTGCACAGAGGTAATGGTTAGCGCTTTCGCAAAGTAGCTTCATCAGACCAATAGTTGCACATTCAGCATTACGTTATACTGAACTCGATGCATTTTTATTGGATAAGCTGCATTGTTTTAGCTAGTTCTTTATGCTGTGTATATCATTAAGCTGTCATTTTTATGATGTATGAGATGTTCCTTTAAATATTTATCAGATTTTCCTGCCTCTATGACTATTTAAATTTAGATGCACTGATTACTATTGGTCTGATGAAGCTATTTTGCGAAAGCGCTAACCATTACCTCTGTGCACTGAATTAAAATCTGTTTTTACTATTCGTCTGAGGTCTTTCATCTTTGGGAACATTGAATTGTGTTTTTGAAGTGACTTCATATGCCCTTCATTGCATTGCTCCTGGTTTGTGTTTTCTGCTTTGGCGTTATTTTTGTGTGCTGTTTACCAGGAGCATTAACTCCACGTGGGTCTGTTCTTTTATTTATTTTAACTAATAGAGTGTGTTTAGTCAGTGACCCTTTGTCACATTTTTTTGGTTAATTAGTTAAAAATGTATAGTTTTTGCTGTGTGGTGTCTTTAGCTTAGAAAAGGCTTGATTCTATTTTTACTGTTACAGTTTTTGTAGTTAATAGTAATTTTGTCTGACTTAAAATATTTAGACAGTGTGTTTTATCTTAGCAACTATCTCCTTCTTTACACAGTCTACTCATTTTGTGTGTTTTCAGACAGTTGGTTATGACAGTAAAGGCTTTTCATGTCACTTTAATATTTACACTTGCATGTGTATGTGTGTGTGGCTTAGCCTGATTTTATTAAGGCTGTTGGTAGATAATTACTGTTAGGATATTTTTTGTGGTGATAGTAATTTTTCTCTCAGACTTTCAATGGCTGACCAAGAAAAGCACCCCAAGTCTGGTTTCAAAAAGGGCCCAAAGTGTGGCCAAAAGCTGTCGTTAACAGACAGCCATGTAAATTATGTGTACTGTCTAAGAGCCCTGGTCTATATTAGATCAGCGAATGCTTAAACAAGTGAATGCTGATTGATTGACCTTATTTTAGCGAAAGTTAAAAATATCTTGGCAACAGAAACTCAATTTTTTTCCTAGGGAAAGAATTTGGTTGTCTGTTTCTGTTGCTTCAGTATTTTCAGTGCTGTGGTAGAAAGTTACGGGTCGGATTCAGGTAAGTGTGCGATTGTAAAAAACGTGAGTGTTAGGGTGGGTTAGGTGAGTTAGGGTTAGGGCTCGGGTTAGGTATGTGTGCGATTGTGTGGACATGAGGGTTAGGGCGGATTAAGGTGAGTTAGGGTTAGGGAGCAGGTGAGGTGAGTGTGCAATAGTGACATACCTTAGGGTTAGGGTTTGGGTTAAGGTAAGTGGATAGTTAGTGGTGTGTGCAAAGTTTACTGTAGGGTTAGGTGTCAGATTTTAGGTGTATGTGTGTGGGTTTCTGTTTATTTGATGTGCTTGTGTTGTGTGTATGTGTTTTGGATCAGCGATTTTTTTCCCTAGGAAAAAAAATCGCTGATCTGACAGTTCGAGATTGTAAGCTTTCACTTACATAAGGTCGATCAATCAGCATTCGCTTTTTTAAGTGTTTGCTGATCTAATACAGACACCCTAGGAGCCCTGCATTTGCAAGATAGCTGTGCTATATGTCACTCCTTCTCCTCAAGGGTCCCACAGGAAAGGAAAAGAAAACTTACTGACAGAGGGTTGTTGAAACCATTGTTTCAAGAAGCTTTGAGTGACCAAGATGGATCCAGCAAGTCCTCAAAGTTTTCTAAGACTTCAGACTCTAAGAAATCTAAAAAATCTTCAACTTCGGCTCCACTGCCATCAGAACAGACAGTCTTTTCCTTTCGGAGCCGGTCTCCCGTCTTGGAACTGGTGTCCGAAACTACTAAGAGTACATTACTATAGTCAGTAACACTTTCAGTGCGCTCTTCTCAGTCCTCTATCAGCCTGTCAGATCTAGATGTGGATCGTGTGATGCAGAAGCTGTTATCAGCACCGGCTTTGGCAAAAATTTTATCGGCTTCGGAGCCGAAGACCATTGCACCAGCTTAAAATATTCCTCCTCCAAGCCATGCTGGTCCTTCGGAGCCGGAGTCGTTGGACCTGTTGATAGTGGAATTCTCGGAGCCAATGCCTACTCCAATGTCTCTGGGTCTGTGCACTCTGACGTCATCGATGCAGATCGAGGACTCTAGGAGCAGACACTCTCTGGCTGGGTCCAAGGAGGATAGTCGGACCAATTTGTCGGTTCAGACTCTGCCTCTCGGGGCTTTGGCTCGGATGAGCTTGGCTCCTACCTCTGGTTCGGAACCCACTGTCCCAGTGCCAGGGATATTGACGGTTTCTTCGGCTCCGTCGGTTCCCTCTCATTGGAGTGGAGGTGCTTTCGATGCCATGATGAGAGTCATGTCTCCCAAGACATCCTCGACCTCAGGTCTGGCTTCCTCCTCCCCTAAAGTGCCTGTGTCTGCTTCTACCTCACACATCCTTACGAAGCGTAGAGACCTAGAGCCTCAGGAAGCTCCACTGGGGGGCCTTGCCAGAAGCTCCCACTGATGAGGTTCCAAGGAAGAGATTGTGAAAGAGGAAACATCTAGACTCCCCTCAGGAGTCTCTAACATCAGATACTGACTTATATGAGTCAGAAGGGTCCCCACGGTCCCCCTCTGAAGATATCTAATTCGCTGCGATACTTGAAATACTTAGGCAGAGGGGTGACTGGCAGTCCAAAAGCCCTACTGAGGATGAGTCAGTTCTGAAGGCTTTCGGGTCTCAGTCCTCCACCTCTTGGGTGTCTCCGCCCTTCGATGAGCTGATGCAGCTGGTCTCACGAAGGGCGTGGGAGTCTCCGGATACTATGGAGCCTGTCCCTAGGAGGCCTAATAAATTCATTTCTGCCCCCCTTCACAAATCGTTTTAACAAAAGGTGTTCCAGTTAATGCCATGGTGGGTGGCAGCAGCCACCAAAAAGGAAATGTCTGAGACTTCCTTATCTATCAATCCTCCTAACAGAGACTCCAAGATCATGGATAGATACGGGAAGTGCATGTTTAGTTCAGCAACCTTTGCTCTTCGTTCGCTCAACTATTTAACCCATGTTGCCAGGTTACAAAGAGATCTCCTGAAGGAGCTAGGAGATACTTTTCAGGGTACTGTAGCTGCATGAGCTTCCAACAAAGTTGCTGCCCAGCTTGGTACCCTCAGTTCTATAGTAAACTCATCCATGCACCTCATCTCATATGCAGCTGATTGAACGAGTAGGGCAGCCGGTACAGGAGTTGCTCTTAGAAGACACTCTTGTGTTCCTTTGCGGAGCCCTTCAAGTCATCCTTCGTGAATACTCCCTTTGATGGCTCGTCCCTTTTCGGGCATAAAGTGAAGGAAACCTTAACCAGGTGTGAACAGAACAGAAAGACTCTGCCGTCGGGATCCGTTTTTCCACCCCTACCCGACCCTACCCTAAGAGTCAAAGGGGAGGAAAAATGTGGTTCTGAAAAGCCCAAGGACCATTTCAGGACACGTGGTGAACCACCCCTCCAAAGGCAGAGGAGGGGGCAATAATAGAAGACACTGCCCTCGCAGCAGAGGGTGTCCGCAACACCAGGGTGACAGAGATCACTTCTCTGGGAAGCCCTACCAGCGCTCCTGAAAGGAGGCCCAACTGTCCTGCTCTGGAGGCAGTCGGGGGTCGCTTATCTTTGCATCCAGACTCCTTTGGTCAAAATAACAAGACAGCTGGGAACAAAGTATCATTTCCAGAGGATACTTCATCCATTTGGCACACCCCCTCCACCCATAAGAAAGATCCCGGACGTTCCACCCAGTTACAGGGAATAGGCAATAATAGAGATCCAAATGTTGCTAATGAAAAGAGTCATCCAACCAGTCCCAGCAAACCAGACAGGATCCGGAACTTACTCAAGATTCTTTTTGGTTCCAAAAAAGACGGGGGACTGGAGACCCATATTGGACCTCAGCAGACTGAACAAATATGTAAAGAAAGAGAAGTTCCGGATGGTCACACTTCAGTCTGTACTTCCCTTCTTAGAGAAAGACAATTGGATGTGCTCGATAGATCTCAAGGATGTCTACTACCACATAAAAATGGCCAGGCCATCCAGGAATCATCTGCGTTTCCGTCTGGGAGCCAATAATTACCAGTTTCGAGCCCTGCCCTTTGGTCTCACTACAGGCCCCAGAGTGCTCACCAAATGCATGGCAGTGGTCACGGCTCACCTGAGGCATCCAGGATTCCAGGTGTTTCCGTACCTAGACGATTGGCTCCTTTTACTGCCACCATTAGGCATCAACTCATTCAGGACAGGGAGTCCACTCTGCAATCAAGTGGGCATTACAATCAACTCAGGAAAATCTGCCTTGTCGCCTTTGCAGCATATCCTTTTTATCAGTGCAGAGGTGGACACCACCAACACCACACTAAGACTTCCAATAGAAAGAGTCTTTCTTTTTCATCAACATGTCAGCGTTCTGATATCAAAAGACAGAGCACCAGCATCAGAAGTTCTGAAATTATTAGGCATGATGGCAGCAGCAATTTTAGCCATACCACTAGCTCGTAGGCACATGCAGATACTACAATGGCTGCTGTTCACTCAATGGTCCTACCAAGAGCTTCCCATGGCTCACACTAATGATCACAAATTCCTGCAAAAAGGATCTCCGATGGTGGTTGACCTCACTTCATGTCACAATAGGATGCCCTTTTGTGCTACCCCTTCCAGGGCCACAGTGACCATGGACGTTTCCCTGATAGGATGTGTGTGGGGGGGCATTTTCAGGGAAAGACAGCCCAAGGCACATGGACCGATCAAGAGACACATCTGCATATCAATGTCCTGGAGATGAGAGCAGTACTTTTGGCGTTGCAGTACTTTCAGGACTCTCTTCCTCTGGGTACAACTGCGATTCAGATGGACAACATGTCGGTGGCCTGGTATTTGAACAAACAAGGAGGAACCAGGTCCTACCCCCTTTGTCGCGAGGCTCTCAGAGTATGGCAGTGGGCTGTTTTCACCTTTTCTGTTGGGAATGCACATCCTCAGGAAATCCAACGTGACAGCAGACAAGCTGAGCAGGGCAATCTTGTTGCTCCACGAGTGGTCTCTCAAGAAATTAATAACAGAAAGGATATTCCACAGGTGGGGCCAGCCTTGCTGCGACCTCTTTGCCAGTCACATGAACACGAAATGCAGAAGCTACTTTGCCCTGATGTCCCCTCCAGGAGAAGCCCCAAGGGACGCACTTGTACACACCTGGCCTCCGGGTCTCCTCTATGCATTTCCACCAATCCTGTTGATACCCAAGGTTCTACAGAAAACAAAAGCCCTGGGGAAGGACCATCATTCTCATTGCTCCTCACTGGCCTCATCAGATTTGGTTCCCCTTCCTTCAACTTCATCTTTTGGAGGACCCTTGGATTCTGGACCCAGTTTCGGACCTTCTGACGCACTCGTCGGGGGAACTTCATCCCTCTCTGAAGCTGACAGCTTGGCTGCTACAATTCCCATCATAGCCAAGTTCCATAACCTCTCCAATGAGACAAAACCGATCCTTTTATCCTCTCATAAATCTTCAACTAGGAAGCTTAAAATTTTCTATATGGGCCTCTAAAAACAATACTGATCCTTACCAAGCCCCTATGGACTCCATTTTAGAGTTCTTGACTATGATTTTTAAAAAAGGAGCTGCAGCAGCAACAGTTCATGTTAAACTGGCTGCTATTTCTAATTTTCATCTTGGATTTGAAGGATTGAATATTATGTCCCTCACAAGTTATCCAAAGCCTTTCTCAAAGGGACCTTTCATATTAGACCACCTGTGAAATTTTCCTATTCTCCATGGAATCTAAATTTTATGCTTTCCCGCATAATTCTTCCACCATTTGAACCAGCTTCCTCTTGTGACCTCAAATTTTTGTCATGGCATACCATCTTTTTGGTAGCTATTACTTCTGCCCGCAGAGTGTCAGAGTTTCAGGCTTTTTCCATCAAGCCCCCATAGTTGACATTCCATGCTGACAGAGTCTCAAATTAGAACAAACCCCTCATTCTTGCTCAAAGTTTCACTGAAACCAATCTCAACCAAATTATTGATTTGCCAGCCTTCTTCCCCAACCATTCAAACATCAAACAACTTAAGAGTATATGCTGCACAAACTTGATGTTCACAGACAGCTCAGATTTGATTTGGATAGAACAAAAGATTTCAGAAAATCAGACCAGCTTTTTATTTCATTTTCAGACTCTAGGAAGGGTAGACCAGTGGCAAAAACAACTGTCTAAATGGTTATCGGATTGATTCACCTTTGCTTATTCAGCTGCTAATATGCCTTTGTACCATAAAATTAAAGTTCACTCAACCAGAGCAGTTTCTACATCATCTGCTTTTTCTGCCAGGTTTCCTATTGATAACATTTGAGCAGCAGCCACTTGGTCAAAAACTTCATACCTTTATCACTCATTACAAAGTTGACAGGGCCTCCCCTTTGGATCCACAGTCCTGAGAAATATATTCCCGTGAGCCACCCGGGACTGACGGTGCTTGGGAAGCTAACCATCAGTAAAGAATGAACAGTGAGCTAGAACAACTTCACATAAAGAAGTTAAGTACTTACCATAACGTTCCATGTGAGTTCATCTCGCCTTCATTCTTACGGTCCCTCCCTTCTAACCCCTCCTGGGATGTTAGATGACTGAGATGCTGGATCCATCCTGGTTGCTCAATCCTTCTATACCCTTTTTGAGAGTTAAAGAATGACATACGGTATTATTATATGCAGCAAACAAGATCTGAGGTAATTCTAGGTGCATCATGGGATAGGGACTTGGTCTTGAGCTATTTGAAGACCTCGAGCTTTGCAACTGATCGGCTCCGAACCCATCAGTAAAGAATGAAGGCGAGATGAATAACTCACATGCAACGTTATGGTAAGTACATAACTTCTTTTTTTCTAGTAAGGGTTGTGTGTATATGAATCAATATTTTGTTTCTGGAAAGAAGTCGTACACCATTTTTACAGCGTTGACTTGTATATTAGATTCCTCCAGTTATTTTATGTTAATGACATACAAGTTTAGACTAACTGATGGCTTTGCATACAGGACATAAAATCCTTACATACCAGTACTATACAACAAAGGGTTATCTGCTTTAAAATTTTGGTTTCAAAGAGTTTATATCCAGCCGAATAAAGATTACTTATTACAACATACCGAGCTTGCGCTTACCAGAAATTTATTTTATTACAGTTATGATTGCAAAAAAAAAGTTATATGGTAACACAATGCAGGCATCATTTGCCCCTGTGTTTGCTGACCTGTATACAAGTTGTTTTGGTTATGTTCTGATATATTCTTCTAAAATAATTTTTCAGGGAATATACTGATGTGTAGATTTGTTACCTGGATAACATTTGGTTAATATGGAAAGAATCCCATGATGTGCTAGATTAATTTTTTCATTTAAAAAAAGTGGTTATCTTTAAGAGCAGAGTTACAAGCTACTACCAATTTTCTTGATATTCAAGTACCTAAATTACAAGATGGCTCTATTGAAACAGCTGTTTTTCATAAACCCATCCCAAAAAAATTTTTTGTTCCTTGTAAAAAGTTATCTTACAAATATGCTAGACAATATTCCATTGTTACAAACGATGTTCTAATGATCATGACAGTGATATTTTTCTATTTGACATCGTTCAAGTTTTAGCAAAAGGGGTTATGATTTTTCATTGGATTTCTCAAGCTAGTGAAAAGGCTAATGTTACGTTCAGGGAGGATTTAATACAACAGAACATGGCCACCCTAAACACCTGTCAGCATAGATGTTTTGCTACTACGCATATGATTTTTTTCATATCAAGGAGGATATTCAACATTGGCAGATCCTGGCTGGCAATCCAGTACTGCCTCAAGTTACAGAACCTGAATACAAATTTTACTGCAAGAAAGTCCAGTCTTTGGGCAATATTTTGGAATGATAAAAGTACAGTTTTGTACCTACCATAAATGTAGATGTTCGAGTGTATACACTGCTGCAGTCATCATACTTGGGTTATCCTGCCGTCAGGCGGTTCCCCAGTCGGCCTGAGTTCCAAAGTCTTGGTCGCCTCCTCCCTGATGTCAGTGTGACAGGGGTATACAAGATGCAGCCGATGCCATTTTCTTCAGTTTTTCTTGCCCCAGATGTCAGGTGCCCCCAAATAGGTAGGCAATTCAAATTGCTAATAAAACATACACAAGAAAAGCAAACCACAACTTTCAGTTACCAACAAATACTCCCCATAGGTAGTAAAGGGTAGAAGACATAGGTACGTACCACCAAGTAAGAGGGGAAGGAGGGAGGGTAACCTGGACTGCAGCAGTGTATACACTCGAACATCTACATTTATGGTAGGTGCAAAACTGTACTATGTTCATCATGTTACACTGCTGCAGTTATTACACTTGGGTAGAATCCCAAAGCTGAGGTAGGGTGGCTGGTTCCTATAAGGCATGAGGGGTGGCTATAAGGCCCTGCAGCACTGCAGAGGTGAAGCCCGCTCTGGATTTAGAATATAGAGGCGGATGGTAATGCTTGGTGAAGGTATGCACAGAACTCCATGTTGCTGCTTCCAAAATATCCTTGGTAGGTACTCCTCTGAGGTAGGCAGTTGAAGTGGCTGTTGCCCTGGTGGAGTGAGATCTAATGCTGCTAGGTACAGGTTTTCCATGGTGTGTATAGCAGAAACGTATACAGTGTCCTATCCATTTTGAAATGGTCTGTTTTGAAATGGCTTTTCCCTGTGCTTCTGCAGCATATGCTACCAATAATTGCTCAGATTTTCTGAAAGCTTTGATTTTGTCCAAGTAGAAGCATAACTGCCTGTGAATGTCCAAAGAATGCAGTAGTCTCTCCCCTTTATTCTGTGGTTTTTGATAAAAAGTTGGCAAGTGAATAGTTTTGTTTAGAGCCACACTTGATACCACCTTTGGCATAAACGTAGGGTTAGTTCTTAAAGATACCCTGTCCTGATGGAAAATGAGGAAAGGTTCCACTGCCATTAGTGCCTGTAATTCTGAAACTTTTCGTGCTGATGTTATTGCCAGGAGCAGAGCAGTTTTCCAAGAGATATATTTTAATTCTGCTGTGTTAGCTGGCTCAAAAGGAGGTAAAGTTAGTTAGTTTTTCCAAAACAAAGTTGAGGTCCCAAGTTGGAGTAGGTGCTCTACGGGGCGGTCTTATGTATGTTTTTAGCCCCTCTGAGGTACTGTTTTAGCAAAGGATTAGAGAAAATTGGTGGATCCTTGTTGTAATGAGCAGAGATGGCAGAGGCGTGGATCTTGATGGATGAAAAGTAGAGGCCTTTGTCCAGCATCTCAGTTAAATATTGTAGTATCTGAGGAATGTTTGGGACAAGAGGGTCAAGGCTGTGAGCCTGGTTCCAGGCACAGAATCTCTTCCATTTATCTGAATAGGCTTTCCTGGTACTAGGCCTTCTGGCCTCCAGAATGACATCCATAACAGCTTTGGAGAGAGGCATTGCTTGCTTGACTAAGGAATCTTCCATGCAGCTAGGTTTAAGGTCTTTAGCTGGCTGTGGAGTATCAGACTGTTGTGCTGAGACAGCAGATGTGGGATTTGAGGCAAAATCCAGGGTGGTCCTTGTGCTAAGTTTTTTAAGATTGGGTACCAGTGCTGGCATGGCCAGTCTGGTGCAATCAGGATCATCTTTGGCTCTTCTTGCCTGGCTTTTATGAGTACCTTTGGAAGGAGAGGTAGTGGTGGGAAACCGTATACTTGTAGGTTTTTCCAGCTGAATGAGAGGGCATCCACTTTCCATGCTTGTGGATGGTAACTCCTTGTGCAGAATTTCTGTAGCTGGCAGTTCATTGGGGATGCAAACAGATCTATGTCCGGGCTCCACCATTTCTGTGTTATCATTCTGAATATTTGTGGCTTCAATTCCCATTCCTGGGGATCCATGATGTTTCTGCTTAAGTCATCTGCCAGTATGTTTTTCTCTCCTGGCAGGAATTGTGCTTGCAGATGAACTTGATAGTTTAGAGCTATGTTCCACAAGGTCATGGCTTGTCTGCAGAGGGGGTAGGAGTGAGTGCCCCCTTGCTTGTTTATGTACCACATAACTGTGGTGCTGTCTGTTTTTAGTAGTAGTTGTTCTGGATGCAGCAGGTCCTTGGAAGCTATAAGGGCATTTTGTACAGCTAGCATCTCTTTTTGATTGATGTGAAGATGCCTTTGTTCTGCGGGCCACTTGCCCTGAATACATTTTCTTGCCATGTGTGCTCCCCAGGCGTAATCCGATGCATCTGTTGTCAGTGTTTGCCTGGCTGTGGGTTGAGTAAAAGGCTGTCCCTTGTTGAGGTGACAAACTTGAGCCCACCATCGAAACTTCTGTTGAAGGCAAGGAATTAATGGTACAACTGTTTCCAAACTTTGACAGTGTTGAGACCATACACTCTTTAGGTACCATTGTAGTTTCCTCATATGCAGTCTGGCATATGGAATTAGTAGTATGCAAGATGCCATGTAGCCCAAGGCCTGCATAATTTTTCTTGCAGGGAACTGGGTCTTTGTTGCCATCAATTGAAAGTATTGAGTGAGTTGTACTTGCTTGTCTGGCGTGAGATAAGCCATCTGGGCCGTTGTGTTCAAGCTGGCACCCAGGAATATTATCTCTTGTGAGGGCACTAGTTTTGATTTCTTTTCGTTTACTGTGTACCCCAGGCAACTTAATAACTTTTTTATAAATGCCAGATGCTTTAGAAGAATGTCCTTGCTCTCTGCTTGAATCAGGCAGTCGTCCAGGTACGGGTAAATTTGAATTCCTTTCTGTCTGCAAAATGAAATTACTGGTGCCAGGCACTTTGTGAAGACCCTGGGTGCAGTAGATAAGCCAAAGGGCAGTGCAGAGAATTGAAAGTGCATTGAACCAGCTATGAATCTGAGGTATCTTCTGCAGTTTTGTCTGATAGGGACATGCAGGTATGCCTCCTTGAGGTACAAGGTCACGAGCCAAGCTTGCTTGCCCACCATGGGAAGAAGCTGCTGTAATGTCAACATTATGAATTTCGGAACATTCAGGTAAGTGTTTAGAAAAGAAAGATCCAGAATGGGCCTCCAGGCTTTGTCTTTTCTAGGAACCAGGAAGAGTTTTGAGTAAAATACTTGTCCTTGTTCCCATGGTGGTACCTTTTGAATAGCTCTCATGCCAATGAGTGCTGTAATTTGTTTTTGAGCCTCTGCCCATTGATTTGGTGGCAGATTTGGCATTCCTTTTAACCTTGGCAGAGTGTAAAAGTGGAACCTGTAACCTTGAGATACAATATTGAGAACCCATTTGTCTTTGGTGATCATATGCCAATTGTGATAGAAAAGTGCCAGTCTTCCTCCCAAGGGGGCTGCCAAGAGAGTTGTTTGGCAGCTGTAGTGGGAAGTCATTGGGGCTGCTTTTTATTTGGTTGGGGCCTGTCTTCCCCTTCTTTCTGGCCTGATGCACCCCATTGTCGAGGCCTGTAAGGACCTTGTGGTTGACCTCTACCTTTTGGACGTCTGTATATGTCCCTTTGAGGTCTGTCTGTAACTGGAAAGGACCAATTCTTTGTTGGCCAATTTCTGCTACATCGAGGAGAGTGAACCTGTAAGAAATCCTCCACTGTTTGCAAAGATTTTGCCTTATCCTCCATTTTCTTTAATACCTCTTCTGCCTTAACTCCAAATAACACATCCTGCTGCAAAGGTGCATCCAATAATTTTGCTTTAACATGATCTGGTAACGTATGTTCTTTTAACCAAGCATGTCTTGTAATGACAGAGCCTGTAACTGCTGCTCTACAGGAAGCCACTAGAGAATCAAAACCACTGTTTTCCCACTTGTTCAGCAGCATGCAATAAAGCCTGCATTTCTTTAAAATTAGGAGGATCTGAATCTGGAAGCATTTTTTGTTTCAACTGAGACATCAAAAATTGCTGATATTTTAGCGTGTGAAACTGGCAATTTAAGGCTCTCATTGCTAAAGTTGCAGATGTATATACTTTCTTTCCCCATCTGTCTAATGCTCTGGAATCTCTGTCAGAGGGAACTGGATTCTTTGTTGATGAGGCCTTAACCCCTTTGGGTCCCTGAGAAATAGTTTCAGGGTCAGCAACAGGGCTTTTATACAGAAATTTGTGTGAGTCAGAGCTCTGTAGTATCTGTCAGGTTTAACTGGAGCTGGAGATAAGGAATCAGGATTTAAGCTGGATTCAGTTTACACATCATCCACAATATCTAACACTGGCGGAATAGCAAGGAGTCTGTGTTGAGGTAATAAAAGGAAGTATCTGAGCCTTTTCTTGGATTCTGAGTAATCCTGGCCTTCCCAATGGAAATGCTCCCTCATGGTATGTAAGGTTTCTCCCAAAGGAGTAATCCTCAGGTGGGGAGGCTGATGGAATTGATTCCTCAGCATTAGAATCCTCATAAGAGGGTAAATAATATCCAAGGTCTGAGGATGAATCTGAAGAAATGGACACCTGGTCGGATGAGTCATAGTCTGCATCCTGTCTAGGCCTTTTATCAGGAGGGGGATGGGACCCCCTGATCAGAGTGATTATGTCTTCGGCCATTTTGAGCATTTGTTTCTTAGGCATGGAGGCCTGTCCTGGAGAATGCTGCATTTGTTTCTTTGTTTTTAAAGGAAGCTTAGACTTAGCAGAGGGTTTAATGCTTAACTGAGTAGGCCTGAAGACACCCTCTGAAGCTGCGGGTTGCTCAACTACTCCGGATCCCTCTGTAGGGTTAGTTTCGGTAGGCTGAAAAACTTGTGCGTCCGAAGACCCAGCCATCTCCACGTGGGAGTCGGAGGCGGCCTGTGGTTCTGCAGAAGCGGTCATCAGGGGCTGCGAAGGTGCCTCGCTGAAAACCGAGAACCGGCAACTGGCCCAGAAGAGGTTTCGTCATCAGTTTTGGGCCTTGGATGCCTGTCCCTGTCTTTGCGCTTTTTATGAATTCCAGTCATCGGAAGTTCTGACGGCATGGTGTAATTGAATGTTCTGCCAAAATAATGTCGGGCAAAATCAAACCGACGTTTAATAGTGCGCTTGTTAAACCTAGCACAAACCGACAACGAGTGATGTTGTGGTCTGGGCCTAGGCATGGGATACAATAAGAATGGAAATCCTTATCAGGTATTTGCTTCCCACAAGAAATACAGTTATTAACTTTTACTGACATCAGTCTGAGGCAAGAAAAAGTTTCCCCAATGGGGTACTTAGCTTTGTAGAAGACTTTGGTTCTGGATTCGGAATGAGTATCTCAAGAGTCGGCCGACCGGCACTTGCGAACTGCTTTTGCTTCGGGCACTGTGCGGCAAGAAAGACTGGAGAAAATGGCGTCGGCTGCATCTTATATACCCCTGTTGCACTGACATCAGGGAGGAGGCGACAGCAACTGACGCCGGACCACGACTTTGGAACTCAGGCCGACTGGGGAACCGCCTGACGGCAGGATAACCCAAGTGTAATGACTGCAGCAGTGTAACACAAAGAACATCATTCTTTTCTGTTTAGATCCACTTCTAAACAGTTAGTTATGTACTCACCATAACGATCGATGTATGTGGTCCATCTCGCCTACATTTCTTACTCACGGGTTCGGAGCCGAGGATAGGCTCTGACTTGGCCAAACTTTCTAGCACAAAGTCTCTAATTGGCTGGGCTAACCCGGTATCCCACAGTGCACCTCGCCCTAGCCCCAGATCTTGTTTGCAATCATAACAATCATAACACTCATAACCCATACTCAAACACTGGAAGAAAATCCATCCAGATAGGGAAACAAATCACTGACCTTGAAGGGTCCACGGAGCCAAAAATTCTTCAAATTCCTCTAGGAAGGGGGAAGGTGGGAGAGTACATAGGAATGTAGGTGAGATGGACCACATACATCGATCATTATGGTGAGTACATAAGTAACTGATGCTATGTGGTCCTATCTCGCCTACATTCCTTACTCACGGGACAGCGTCCCCAGCACCTCTATCCTGGGAGGCTCATAAGAAGATACTCCCGAGAACCGTGGAACCAAAGGAAGCCCGGCCCCTAGAAGCCACGTCCAGCTTGTAATGAGTAATAAAAGTGTTGGGAGAAGCCCAAGTTGCCGCAGCACAAATATCATCCAAGGAAAGTCTAGCATGGAATGCTACTGACGTAGACATAGTCCTGGTAGAATGAGCCTTGACGGGAAATGGTAAAGTTCTGTCTGCTGACGAGTAAATGAATGAAATACAGTCTCTGATCCATTTAGAAATAGTGCACTTGGAAATAGGACTACCTGCTCTGTTCTCTGAAAAGGACACAAACAACTGATCAGATTTCCTAACTTGCTTTGTCCTATGTAAATAAAATCTCAGTTGTCTGCACATCCAACTGATGCAACCTGAACTCTGCTTTATTGGAAAAGTTCGGAAAAAACACTGTTAGCTCAATAGATTCATGAAGATTGACCGGGGATGACACCTATGGGAGAAAGGACGGGTTAAGCCTGAGAGAGACTCTCCTTGTGAAAGACCAAATATGGAGGTTTAATGGACAAGGCTTGAAGTTCTGATACCCTCCTGGCCGATGTAATGGCTATCAGAAAAGCCGTCTTCCAAGATAAGAATTTCAAGTCGCAAGTGGCAGCCAGTTCAAAGGGTGGTGACGTAATAGCTTGTAGCACAAGGTTCAGGTCCCATGGCAGCACAGGCTCAGAAAAGTACAGTTTTGTACCTACCATAAATGTAGATGTCCGATAGGTATGCATCTGCAGTCATCACATATGGGTTATCCTGCCTCAGGCAGCCCTTCGGTCGGCCGGATTCCAAAGTCTGGGTCTGGCCTCGGCTGATGTCGCACTTTCCCCGATGTCAGAGCGTCTGGGGTATAAAAGCATTAGCCGACACCACTTTCCTCAGTTTTTCTTGCCCCAGATGCCAGGTGCCCTCTAAGGAAGGCTAAAATTTGGAGAGATGCATTTTAAAAACAAATCCAAACATGCACAGTACTATAAAAACAAATACACCATAATAGATCCCCCCAACTAGCTATAAGAGGAGTAAGTACCCAAGAAATACCACTATAAAAGGGGTAAGCACCCAAAAAATACCACAGAGGGGAAGGAGGGAGGGTAAACCTGACTGCAGATGCATACCTATCGGACATCTACATTTATGGTAGGTACAAAACTGTACTATGTCCTTCAAGGATGCATCTGCAGTCATCACATATGGGTAGACTACCATAGCCAATCTGGGGGTGGAGGTACTAAGTAAAGGATGGTGTAGCTATAATACCCTGCAGGACTGCCGTAGCAAAGCCTGCTCTGGATCTGGAATATAAAGGTAAATTGTAATGCTTGGCAAATGTATGCATGGAGCTCCATGTAGCAGCTTCTAAAATGTCCTTGGTAGCCACCCCTCTTAGGAAGGCTGTGGAGGTGGCTGTGGCTCTCGTGGAATGAGGTCTAATGTTAGCTGGCACAGTTTTTCCATGAAAGGAGTAACAAAAACGAATGCAATTTCCTATCCATTTTGAAATTGTCTGTTTGGAAATTGCTTTTCCTTGTGCCCCAGCAGCATATGCTACAAACAGCTGCTCAGTCTTTCTGTAACTTTTAGTTCTGTCCAAGTAGTAGCGCAACTGTCTGTGTATGTCCAGGGTGTGCAGAAGCTTCTCCCCTTTATTTTGTGGTTGTGGGAAGAAAGTAGGCAAGTGAATAGCTTGGTTCAAAGATACCCTGGATACCACCTTTGGCATAAATGTAGGATTGGTTCTCAATGAAACTCTGTCCTGATGAAAAATAAGAAATGGCTGTACTGCCATTAGAGCTTGTAACTCAGATACTCTTCTTGCTGATGTTATGGCCAGAAGGAAGGCAGTTTTCCAAGACAGAAACTGTAGATCTGCAGATGCTGCTGGTTCAAAGGGAGGAAGTGTTAGTTTTCCCAACACGAAGTTAAGGTCCCAAGTAGGTAGAGGTGGTTTCCTTGGAGGATTGATGTTTTTGATTCCTCTTAGAAACTGTCTCAGGAGAGGATGAGAGAAGACAGGTGGATCAACATTGTATTCTGCTGAAATTGCTGAGGCATGTATCTTAATGGAAGAGTAAGACAGGCCGTTGTGGAACAATTCTGCCAAATATTCCAGTATATGTGCCATGTTCATCACTGTCGCATCTAGGCCCTTTGTTGTGTTCCAAATGTGAAATCTTTTCCATTTTTCTGAATATGCCTTCCTTGTGGAAGGCCGGCGAGCTTCCATAATAATATCCTTCACTCTCTGGGATAGCTTATCCTGAGGAGGAGTCAAGGTATTTTCCAGGCAGTTAGTTGCAAGGTTTTCAGGTTGGAATGCAGAGTCTTGAAATTGTGCTGAGTCAGTAGAAGTGGCCATAGGGGGAGAGGCCACGGTTTCGTATGTGACATGCTCTTTAACAATGGGTACCAGTGCTGTCTTGGCCAGTTTGGAGCTATCAGAATCACTCTGGGCTGCTCTGTTCTGATCTTCAGTAAGACCTTGGTCATTAATGGGAGAGGTGGAAAAGCATACACTGTTAGAGCTTTCCAGCTGAAAGAGAGAGCGTCCACTTTCCATGCTTGTGGGTGGTATGTCCTTGAGCAGAATTTCTTCAGTTGATGATTGTGGGGGGAGGCAAACAGATCTATTTCCGGCCTTCCCCATGATTGTGTTATGAGTAAGAAGATGTCTGGGTGCAGCATCCATTCGTGTGCATCCATGATATTTCTGCTTAAGCTGTCTGCCAGTATATTGTCTTTCCCTGGCACAAACTGGGACTGCAGCTGCATACTGAGTTTCAAGGAAAGTTCCAATAGATTCATTGCCAGTCTGCAAAGAGGGTAGGAATGGGTGCCTCCTTGCTTGTTTATGTACCACATAACTGTGGTGTTGTCTGTCCTTATGAGTAGGTGGCCTTGATGAAGAAAAAGTTTGAAGGCCTCGATTGCATGTATCACTGCCAGCATTTCCTTTTGGTTTATGTGCATGCGTAGCTCCCTTTGTGACCATAGCCCTTGGATACATCTGCCCTCCATGTGTGCTCCCCAACCTTGGTCTGAAGCGTCCGTAGTGATGGTTTAGTTGGCTCTTGGCTTGCTGAAGGGCAACCCACTGTTCGACTGGCAGGCTTGAGCCCAGCACAGAAATTCCTTTTGGAGGCATGGAATGAGTGGGATCAAAGTTTCTAAACTGTGACTGTGCTGAGTCCATAAACTCCTTAGGTACCATTGTAATATTCTCATATGCAGCCTTGCTTGTGGAATCAGAAGAATGCAAGATGCCATGTAACCCAGGGCCTGCAGGATTTTCCTTGCAGTCAGCTGAGTTTGTCTTGTCAGATTCTTGAAGTAATCCGGTAGTTGTCTTTGTTTTTCTTCTGTGAGAAAGGCCATTTGGGTGGTTGTGTCTAGATCCGCACCCAGAAAAGTTATTCTTTGGGATGGAACAAGTCTTGATTTGTGGATACTGACTGTATATCCCAAGGCCTGCAGTAGGTGGATGGCATAATCCAAGTCCTTTAACAAAGTTTGCTTGCTGTCCGCTTGTATAAGGCAGTCGTCCAGATATGGGTAAATTTGAATCCCCTGAAGTCTGCAGTGTGCAATTACTGATGCCAGGCATTTCGTGAATACTCTGGGCGCAGTAGATAAGCCAAAGGGCAATGCTGAGAATTGATAATGCTCTGACCCTGCAAGAAATCTGAGGTGTCTTCTGCAACCTTGTCTGATAGGGACATGCAGGTATGCCTCCTTGAGGTCTAGAGTCACCAGCCAAGACCCCTTGCCCAGCATGTTGCTGTAGAGTCAGCATTTTGAATTTTGGCACAATGAGGTAAGTATTCAGTGCGGACAAGTCAAGAATAGGCCTCCATTGATTTTCTTTTCTTGGAACAAGGAATAATCTGGAGTAAAATCCTTGGCCTTGTTCTGAAAGAGGAACCTTTTCTATAGCTTTCATTTGTATTAAGTTGGAAATTTGTTTCAAAGCCTCTGCCCTCTGATTTGGTGGCAGGTCTGGCATGCCTTTTCTTTTTGGCAATGTGTGGAAACGGAACCTGTATCCTTTGTCTATTATTTGCAGTGTCCATGTGTCCCTTGTAATGCTGTGCCAATTTTTTGAAAATAAAGAAAGCTTTCCACCCAAAGGTGCTTCTAATTGAGCCCTGGTTGGCGGAGTCAAAACAAAGTCATTGAGTCTGTCCTGGTGTAGTAGTTGTAGTTCCTGCACTACCTCTCTGGTTGGGAGGCTGCCATTGACGGCCTCTGTAGGAGCCTCTAGCTTGCCCTCTACCTCTGGCACGCCTATTCCTGCCTCTCTGAGATCTGTCTGAGTCCGGAAAGGACCAATTCTTAGTAGGCCAATTTCTGCTGAATCTCGGTGGTTGGACTTGCAGAAAGTCTTTGACTGTTTGCACAGATTTTGCCTTTTCTTCAAATTTCTTTAAGACCTCTTGAGCCGTGGAACCAAATAATTTTGCTTTTCCATAGGAGCATCCAAAAGCTTAGCTTTAACATGGTCTGGCAGAGATTGTTCCTTCAGCCAGGCATGCCTACGTATGACTGCACCTGTCATAGCTGACCTACATGAAGCTTCCAATGCATCATAACCACACTGCAAGAAATGGTTACTAACCTGCTGGGAGTTACGTACCAGATTCTGAAGGGATTTGCGATCAAGGGGTTCAGATGAAGACAGTTTCTTATGCAATTCATCTAACAAATACTCTTGGTACTGTATCATATGAAATTGACAATTTAATGCCCTCATGGAAAGAGATGCAGAAGTATACACTTTTTTACCCCATCTCTCTAAAGCTCTGGACTCCCTTTCAGAGGGTAGAGGATTTCTAGCAGTGGCAGCTGCAACCCCTTTTGGGCCCTGGGAAATAGTTTCTGGATCAGCAGAGTGGGCCTTGTACAGGTGAAGATGCGAGTCCGGGACCCTGTAGTACCTATCAGGTTTTGGCAGGAGCAGGAGGGAGAGAGTCAGGGGTTGAACTAGCATCAGAGTACACATCATCAATGACATTCAAAACAGGAGGTATAGCTAAAGGCCTATGCTGAGGTAAATGTAAAAAGGTCCTTAATCTCTTTCTAGAATCAGAGAATTCCTGACCCTGCCATTGAAAATGTTCTCTCATAGAGTGTAATGTCTCTCCAAAGTAAAACTCTTCAGGAGGGGAGGCCGAGGGAATAGATTCTTCAGCATCAGAATCCTCGTAGGCCGAATAAGCCTCCTCCTGGTGGTCTGACAGAGTAGAGCCATCAGAGGACTCATCTGAGGAGTGGGGGTCAGAGAGCTCAACCCTGGGCCTTTTGTCTGGAGGTGGTTGCGAGCCCCTGTCCGGATGAGGTTGAGAACCTCTAATTAAGGAGATAAGATCCTCTGCTAAGCTAAGAATCTGTGAGCCAGTAGAGGGTCTCTGAGAGGTAACCTTGGTAGGCAAAGCTTTAGAAAGTTTAGCAGCTGTAGCCCTAGAGAAAGCCTTAATGGACATGGATGCAGGAGGTCTGGCTGCACCACGTGCAGGAGTAGATTTGTCTAAAGGATTGGTGTCGGAAGGTTCCTGGACACCAGTTTCAGTAGGTAATTCAATAACCGACTCGGCCGGGGCCTCCGGGGCCGAGGTAGTCGGTTGCGCGGTTTTGGTAATCAGAAGTACCAAGGACTCGGTTTCAGCCGAGACCGAGACACTCACGGTAGGCCTGACCGTGGTTTCAGCCGAAACCGCGCCAGCGTGTCGGTCCTTGTCCTTCCGTTTCTTAACTAAATGCGAAGTCGGAGTCTCCGACGGCATCTTGTAAGCAAAACTAGCCCCAAAGAATTCCTCTGCAAACTCCGACCGATGTCTAAGAGATCGTCAGTTGAAGGAAGCACAGGCTGAACAGGCCGAGACGTAGTGGTCTGGGCCTAGGCAGGGGAGGCAGTAAGAGTGGAAATCCTTATGAGGTATTTGTTTCCCACAAGTTAAACAATTATTAATTTTATCTGACATCGGCTGAGGCAAGAAAGAGTCCCCAACGGGGTACTTAGCTTTTTCGAAGTCTTCGGTAGCTGAATCACAGGAGCTGGCCGACCGGCACTTGCGAACTGCTTCTGCTTCGGGCACCATGCGGCAAGAAAGACTGAGGAAAATGGCGTCGGCTGATGCTTTTATACCCCAAAAGCTCTGACGTCGGGGAAAGTGCGACATCAGCCAAGGCCAGACCCAGATTTTGGAATCCGGCCGACCGAAGGGCTGCCTGAGGCAGGACAACCCATATGTGATGACTGCAGATGCATCCTTGAAGGACATCTGGGGGATGAAGTAACCAAGCGCCTTTTAGAAAAGCTTTACAGAGCTTGTGGCCCATAAGAGAGGGCTCATAAGATGTGTGAAAATTGGAAATTGCGGCGAACTGTACTTTAATGGTAGAGGGCGCGGAGCCCTGACAGAACAACATGACTAAAAAATCCAAGACCAACGGAATAGGGGCTGTGAAGGGATCCAACCCTTGTGCCTGAGCCCAAATGGAGAATCTCCTCAATTTGCTGGAATAAATCTTCCTGGTGGAAGACTTATGAGAAGACAACAAGATGTGCACCACTTCAGGAGAAAAGGAATGAAGCCTGATTAGGGATGGAACTGGAGCAGCCAGGCTGTCAACATGAGGGTTCGCAGGGATGGATGAAGTTGTCCTGACATGAGAATCAGGAGGTCCGGCACTGGGTCCAGAGTCCACAGACCGTCCAGTGTGTACCGTTGAAGAAAGGGGAACCATACTTGTCGAGGCCAGTGTGGAGCAATAAGAATCATCCTGCTTCCCACGGATATGGCTTTCTGTATCACTCTTGGCAACAGAGGAAATGGAGGGAAAGCATAGACCAGACCGGGGGGGCCAATCGTGAGCTAGAGCATCCCTGGGTGACTCCCCCTGTGGGGGGATCAGAGTAAAGTACTTGCGGCATTTGGCATTGAAGGGGCTGGCGAAGAGATCGCAGCAAGGCTGACCCCACTTTTTGAAGATCTGAACCGCCACTCGGTTGTTCAGGGACCACTCATGAGGCATCAGAATAGCTCTGCTTAGCCTGTCCGCTATCATGTTGGACCTCCCCGGAATGTGCGTTGCCACTAGAAACCGTTGGGAAGACACTGCCCACTGCCACACTTGCATGGCCTCTCTGCAGAGGGGGTAAGATTTGGTTCCCCCCTGCTTGTTCAGGTACCACACCACGGACATGTTGTCCGAGTGAATTGCAATCGTTCCCAGAGGTAGAAAGTCCTGGAGTGCTCACAACGCCAGAAACACTGCTCTCATCTGCAGAACACTGATGTGCAAGTGTACCTCATGGTCTTGCCAGGTGCCTTGGACCGTCCTGCCTAGATAATGCCCCCCCATCCCATCTGGGAGGCGTCCGTGGTCACCATAACCACTGGAGACATAGGAACCAAGCTCCTCCCTCTGTCCCGATTGGAGGAGCGTAGCCACCAGAGGAGGTCCTGTTTGCATTGCTCCGTGAAAAGTATAAAGTGGGAAAGAGGAAGCTTTTGAAAGGACCACTGAACCGACAGGAGCCACTGCAGTATCCGCATGTGTAACCTGGCCAGGGGTACCAGCATGATGGTGGAGGCCATGGATCCCAAGGGCTGAAGAACTAACCTGGCCTGAACTTTTCTGTGGGGCAACAGTGCGTGGATCTGAGACTGCAACACCATTATCCTGTCCTGTGGCAGAACGGCACGCATTTGGATAGAGTCTAGCTCTGTGCCTATAAAAACAACATGCTGTGAAGGCTGCAAGGCAGACTTTTCCCAGTTCAAAGTAATTCCTAGACGTTGGCAAAGTGAGATGGTCGTCTCCCTGGCTTGAATGAGTAGATGCCTGGTGGGGGCGGCGAGAAGCCAGTCATCCAGATACGGAAACACCTGGAATCCTAAACGTCTCAGGTGAGCAGTCACCACTGCCAAGCACTTGGTAAACACCCTGGGGGCTGTGGTGAGACCAAAGGGCAGGGCCCGAAACTAGAAGTGACTGGCTCCTAGCCAGAAGTGTAAATGACTCCTGGATGTCTTTTCCATTTTGATGTGGTAGTAGGCATCCTTGAGATCGATGGAGCACATCCATACTCCTTTCTCCAGCAGTGGAAAAATGGACTGAAGTGTGACCATTCGGAACTTGGACTTCAGAACGTAGCGATTGAGTCGACTGAGATCCAGAATGGGTCTCGGGTCCTCTGTTCTTTTCAGAACCAAAAAGAGTCGTGATTAAGTTCCTGATCCGACATGGTCTGAGGGGACTGGTTGGATGACTCCTTTTTCTAGCAGCTTTGCCACTTCTAGTGCTGCTTGATCCCATTGACTGGGTGGGACATCCGGGATCCTTCTGACTGGAGGGGGTGTCGACGCAAAGGGAATAGTGTAACCTCCGGTAACTATTCGAAGCACCCAACGATCCTGGGTGATGCGCTCCCAGGCTTCCGGATGCAACGAAATTCGGCCCCTGACTGGCTCCAGAATAGCACAGTCGGGCAACACCGCAGGAACGCTGGAGGGAAGAGCTGTGAAAGGAATCGCGGTCTCCCGAGTTGCGGGGGGCCCCCTCTGCCTCTAGGACGGCGTCTTCCAGAATAATCCCCCCCTTCTCTGCCTCTGGAGGGGGACTCACCTTGAGCCATGGGAAAGGACCTCTGAGACTTTTTGAACCACATTTTCCCCCCTCTCTGAGCCTTGGGGTAAGGCCTAGAAGGGAGAGAAAAATGGGCCCCTACGGCAGATAGGGTCTTTCCCTCCTGTTCGCATCTGGTGAGAGTGTCTTTTACTTTGGGTCCGAAAAGAGAGGACCCA
This sequence comes from Protopterus annectens, assembly GCF_019279795.1. Lineage (NCBI taxonomy): Eukaryota > Metazoa > Chordata > Ceratodontiformes > Protopteridae > Protopterus > Protopterus annectens. The sequence goes on from NC_056728.1 coordinate 1,610,556,109, forward strand.
TCAAAGGGGGCGTCAGTGAAGGAAGACTTAAAGGCCTCTGGAAAATGACACAGGGGCATCCAGGCTTGCCTTCTGAGAGCTACACCTGAGCTAGCTGCCCTACTCGCCCCTTCGGCTGCATAAGATATCAGCCTTATGGATGAGTTGACAATGGACCCCAGGGTAGACAACTGGGCGTTAACAGTCTGTGCTACAGCATCAGGCATGTTACCCATCAGAGTATCTCCTAGCTCCTTCAGGAGATCTCTTTGGAGCCCAGTGAAATGACAGAGGCAATTCAATGACCATAAGGTGAAGGTCGCCGAAGACAGGGTATGCTTCCCATACCGGTCCATACTTCTGGACTCCTTGTTAGGAGGGCGGACTGAAGAAGCCTCTGCAACCTCCTGCTGAGTGGCTGCCGCCACCACCAAGGCATATACCGAAACCCCTTTGGTAAGAAACGCTTTGCCCGGGGGAGCAGATAAGAACTTGTTTGGACGTCTGGGCACTGGTTCCACGGAATCAGGATTCTCCCACACCCTTCGACAAATCAAGTCTAGGAGTTCGTCGAAGGATGGAGACACCCAGGAGGCAGAGGGTTGAGCTCCAAAGGCCTTGAGGAATACCGACTCCTCCTCAGAGGGGGTCTTGGAGGGCCAGTTGCCTCTCTGTCTCAAAATCTCCAGGATGTCAGAGAAAGAGACATCATCGGAGGACGACTTGGGGGACCCCTCTTATTCCTCGAGGTCGGTATCAGAAGTGAGTGACTCGTCCTGGGAGTCGATGTGCTTCCTCTTGCATGACTTCTTACTGGGAGGCTCCTCAGGCACCGACTCTGAGGGGGCCTCAAAGTAGGGGACTGCTCAAAAGGGTATCCCCAGACCTTCGGGCTCCGCAGTCCATGGAGAGGGGGGCATCAGAGGCTCTAGCCGGGGTGTAAGCGGACGGAGTGACGGAACCAGGTGATGTACCTGACTACCTGGCCAGGGCGCTCCTCATGGCTTCGAAGGCTGGTCCCCCCGGATCCAAGGACCGACCAGTCTCCGAGACCAAGACTGGAGTCGAGATTCCCTGAGCCGAAGCACTGACAGGAAGGCTCTGAACAGACAGGAGTCCCGAGGCCTCCCCCTCGGGTCCGACTGAGGAAACCAGAGTGCCAAAACCAGAGGACAAAGCCGCCCTGGTAGGAGCCGAAGCCGGCTCCAATAGACTCGCCCGGGGTATCGGAGCAGACACCAGAACATCACTCAGCGCGGGGCCCTCCGGCTCCGACGACACATGGGTGTTCGGAGGAGGAATCATCGAAACAAGCATGGGAACCAGCTCCGGAGCCGACTGGGTCGGAGCCGAAAACAATTTTGCTAACACTGGCGACTATAGGAGCCTCTGAACCACCCTATCCCACATCCAAATCAGACAGCCTAGAGGATCTGGAAGAAATAGAGGGAGATCTAGATCTCCCGACTGGAGACTCATCCCTGACACTGGGTGACCTGCTCCAAAGAGGTTCCAATAATATCGGAGCCGAGGTCGACCCCAGTACAACAGATACCTCCTGCGGCCCCGAGGACAATGGAGCCGAGGAGGTAGTATCCATATCAGAGTCCTTCTCCTTCGGCCCCGAGGGCAATGGAGCTGAGGATGTAGTGTCCATTTCCGAGACCTTCTCCTTCGGCCCTGAGGAGCCGAGGAGGAAGTATCCAATTTACAAACCTTCTCCGATGTCTCAGAAGAAGAAGATGGAGCCAGAGATCTTTCTTGGCCTTAGAAGGCTTAGACTTGGTACTAGAAGGCGGGGACGACTCCAAGGCCTCTGCAAAGGAGGGCTTGATCAGACCCTTCAAAATCAGTTTGTTTTTATGATCCTGCAGTACCCTAGGGCTAAACACATGAGAGAAACAGCAGGACACTTGCAAGTGAATAGCCCCAAGACAATACACACAAATAGAGTGCCCATCTGTGATGGACATTTTATGGCCACATTTAGTACACTTCTTAAACCCGGAGGGTTTATGTTCCTTCAGTTCTTTCGACATGGCAAGCAACCTTGCCACACACAACCGACAGAGTCGAACACGAAGGGAGGGCAGGAAGACCGACAAACACTTGACAGGACAAGGAAACTCTAACTTAAACGCTTCCTAAAACAAATTGTTAACCACTAACACATCAGCAAATCACAACCAGGAGGACACAGGAGAAGACTAGGTCCTCTAACTTAAACGGGCCTAGCCCGCGAAACAGTAGGGATACCACAAACAACTGAACTCTCAACCTCACACAACAACTAATTAAGCACGGAAAATAGCTATGAAAATAGCTTTTGACAAACAGAGACTGCTAAAATACTAAAAGTATTTTAAAGGTATTTAAAATGGTACTTAGCCACAGCCAAGCGAGACCACGTCCTAACTCTACGAGTGGCAAACGAGATCTGGGGTAGGGCAAGGTGCACCCTGGGATACCGGGTTAGCCCAGCCAATTAGAAACTTTGTGCTAGAAAGTTTGGCCGAGTTGGAGCTGATCCTCGGCTCCGAACCCGTGAGTAAGGAATGTAGGCAAGATAGGACCACATAACATATAATGTTTTTGTCTGTGCACAGTGTAACTACTGCAAATTTATTATTAAGACTTCCAATTTTTTCATCTTTCAATACTAAAATGATTTTCAACGTCAAGCAGTTTATAACTTATAACACCGAGACAGTGACTAATTTAGCTACACAGTCATGTAACAATTTATGGTGCAATACAGTACAGTTATTTAAAATCTTTCCATAACTGCAGATGTCCTTTTCTTTACCGTTGCAGTACTCTACTGAGACCAATTCTCGGGTGGGACTGGAACATGTAAGGGCAGTCTCTGATTGACAGAAATTTGTTGAATCTACCACTGAAGCTCGAATCTGAGACGAGACAAGGAAGCATAAAACAGGGAACACCATGGGGTGGCAATTTGAAACCACACCAGTTTGAGGTACCACCGAAGCTTCCTCATATAGTCTGGCAACAGGAAGCATGGGAATGGTGGAGGCCATAAACCCCACAATCCTGAGAAATTCCCTGGTCATTACAGGAAGAAGGGACTGAAAGAAGATAGTCAGACACAAAACCTTAGGAGAAGAATTCAAGGCCAATCTTGGAATGGCCCGAATCCTGCAATCAAGAAAAATATCATCCTGGAAAGGTGTAAGCACAGAAGTCTTGCAAGTGATAGTGAACCCCAGACTTTGTAAAAGGCAGGGCGTAAAAGTGAAGATCTTGCAGAAGGCTGCTGGGAATAAGGAACCTGAATAAGCATGTTGTCTAGATAAGGGAATATCTATATCCCTCAACGTCTACAAAATGCAATGACAGGGATGAGGCATTTGATGAATACTCTTGGGTCATAAGAAAGGCCAAAAGGCAAAGCACAGAACTGATAATGAGAGGAAGAAACAGAGAAAAAACTAGTTATATTCTTACCATAATGTTCTATCTGTGTTGTCCATCCTCCTTTTCATTAACCTGTGGATTACGGATCCAATCTTTGGATCCGACTTGGCCACATTTTCCAGACTTCAGGTCCTAATCTTGAGCTCCTCCCTCTTCCCATAATGCACCACACTACATCTAATTCTTCAGACCGAGTTTGCCCATAGCATAAGAACTAAGAATTTCTATCCCATATAAAGACAATAATACTAAGCTATGAGAAAAGAAATCAGATGTTCAACCCAAAGAAACAGAGGTTCCTCTGAGGGTTCCACCAAGTCTCTCAAAGACTGGAAGGGGGAAGGGAGAGGGATGGCTAATGAAAATGAAGATGGGCAACATAGATGGAAGGTTATGGTCAGAACGTAACTTCTTTATCTGATGTTGTCATCTGCATTTTCATTAACCTGTGGGACAGATTCCCCAGCTACTAAAAAACCATGGGTAGCTCTCATGGAAGGATATTCCCAAGTAAGGCAGATCCAGAAGCACTCCTGCTTCTGGATATAATATTCAATTTATAATATGAACAAACGCATGAGGATTTGACCTGGTAGCTGCAGTACAAAAATTTCAGTGGAAACCCTAGACCAAAATGCTTGGGAAGTTGCCATAGTCCTAGTAGAATGAGATTTAACAGGACCTGGCAAGGATAGGTTTCTGGCTAAACAGACAAAAAAATACAGTCTCTCAACCATCTAGACAGAATAATCTTCATAATGGCTATTCCTTTCTTTCCGTCAGCGAAGGATTTGAACTGCTCAAATTTCCTGAAGGAATTGGTTCTAAGTAGAAACATAATTGTCAAGTCCAGTAAATGAAGGCTGCACTCTTGTTTGTTCTGATAATTAGGGAAAAAGACAGGAAGATTGATACACTGATTAATGTTCCCCTTCTTGGCTACCTTAGGCAAAAAAGGATGGGTTCGTATGTAAGGTTACCCTGTCTTTGTGAAAAATTAAATACAGGAATTTAGAAGAAAGCGCTTGAAGTATGGACACTTTTTTGTGGAGGTGATAGCCACTAGAAAAACAGTCTTCCAAGACAGAAATTTAAGTCGACTGTAGCCGCTGGTTCAAAGGTTGAAAAACCAATGCTTGCAGAACCACAGTCGGGTCCCCATGGTGGGGAAGGGTCTTTGATAGACTGACAAAGCAAAAAGGTGCCTCTAAGGAAGGCAAAGTTTACAAAGTTTAGATGATGCTAGGGGGGAAGAATCTAGGCTTAAATGTAAATTGGAAATAGCTGTGAGCTGGACCTTAATGGTGGAGTAGCTAGCACCATCATGGAAGAAGGAAGCCAAAAAATCCAAAACCACCACAATAGAAGCCGTAAAGGGGTCTCTACCTGTTTCCGCTGTGCCAAAATGGAAAGCCTTTTCCATTTACTGTTATAAAACCTGCAAGTTGAAATCCTAAGGGAGGAGATCAGAATTCTTTGAACAGGGGAAGAAAGCCTTGTCATCTTGCCATCATCCAAATTGGAGAAACCATGCAGTTAGCTTCAAACCCTGGAGGTCTGGGTGAGCATGTCCTGACAGGTGAGAAAGAAGGTCCAGAATTGGCTCCAGCCTCAGTGGCGGGTATATCAGGTGAGAACAAAGAAAGGTGAACCAGGTTTGTAGGGGCCAGAAGAGGGCAATTAGGAATACCTTGCTATTCAACCTAAGAGTCTTCTGTAAAAAACTGGGAATTAATGGCAGTGGAGGAAAGGCATTGAAAAGACCTGGAGGCCAAGCACAGACTACAGCATCTCTCTGTGACTAGCCCTGAGGAGGGATCAAGGCAAATACCTGCTGCATTTGTTGCTGAGAGGAAAAGCAAACAGAATGCAGCAAGGTTGACCTCATTGCCAAAATTTGTTGTGGATTAATTCAAAGACCACTCATGAGGCATTAGTAATACCCAGTTGAGCTTGCCTGCTAATAAGTTGGACACTCCCAGAATGAGTTGCTATCAGGAAGAGGTTGGTAGAGATCGCCCACTGCCACAGCCTCATTGTTTCCAGACATAGGGGGTAGGACCTGGATCCCTCCTGTTTGCTGATGTCCCAAACCACTGACATATCTGTTTGTATCTCAATAGTCCCTGGAGATAGAAGGCTGTGAAGATCTTGCAGTGCTAGAAGAAGTGCACTCATCTCCAGTATGCTGACTGCAAGATGGTCTCCTGGGGCATCTATGTGCCTTGTACTGTCCAACCCAGACAATGCACCCCCCCCAACCCCAACTGGGAGGCATCTGTGGTCACTGTGGCATTTGGGATAAAGAGGATGAATGGTCATCCTTGAGAAACATCTGCGGATGTGGAGAGACACCACCAAAGCAGAGAATCCTTGCATACTCTGGAGAGTTTGATTGGAAACTCAAGAGATTTCTGTGAAGGGACCATTGGACCGCTAACGTTCATTGCAGGATCTGCATGTATAAGCACACCATGGTAGGAGAGTTACAGTGGCTGCCATAGAACCCAATGGTCTAAAAATCAAGCTGGCTGGAGAAGTAGGGACGAACAGGATCTGCCTGACCTGCAGTCTTAAATTTGCAATCTTCTCCATAGTTAGAAAGGCCTGGGATATCCTTGTGTCCAAGCGTGCTCCAATAAAATCTATAAGCTAAATTGGTTGCAGCTGAGATTTCTAAATATTGATTGCAATTTTAGGAGTGAAGCCAGATGTAAAAGATAGTCCCTGGCCTGGATCAGTAAAATGCTTGGCTGAAGCAGTAAGAAGCCAGTTATCCAGATAAGGGAAACAAAACTGGAAACTTTGCAGCCCAAGGTGTGTTGTCACAACTGCCAAACGTTTGAACACTCTGGGAGTTGTGGTGTGGCCAATGCTGAGTGACCTGAATTGGTAGTAACTGGCTCCCAGCCTCAAATTGCCTGGGGTGGCTGTCTATATGTAGTAGTACGCGTCCTTCAGTCCTACAGAGTACATCCAATCATTCATCCTCAGAAGAAGGTACTTTGGCTTCCAAGAAGGGAAAAAATGCCTAGAGAAGAGTGTGGGCAGTAAAAGAACCCAGCATGGGGGTATGTAAGGGAAATGAGGAAGGAGGAGTAAATCACAAACTCTCTTACTGTGAGACAGGTCGCAACTGTACCATCCAACAAGACTGTTTTGTTTCAGAGAGGGAAAAGGAAAAGGAATTTGAGCAAGTCCTAGCAACTGAAGAAAAGTAGGGGGGGGGGAGAGAAAGGAAGGATCCCTCTCACTGTGTCCAGCTGAAGACTGCCAGGTGAAAAAGGAGGAAATTAAATCCCGGCCACAGTGTTAATTAGTGAAAAATTTGGACATCATGGTGAAGCCATCCAGGGGTTTTCTGAAAAGGACCAGATGCAAAACTCCAAGACTAAACTGTATACTGGGTCACAGGACGGAACCAGTCCCAGGGAGCATCTCCATGGAGCTTTAAGAGAGTTGGCCATCCAGAACTCCATGCCTGCTGAAGACTCCCCACACACAAGAAAAAAAAAAAAAAAACAAACCAACTCCACCCAGGCAGAATATAGGAGACAGTTGTCAATCCTAGCACAGCGAGCTTATGACACCGCCTCTCATGTTAAGCCAGTATGCTACACAAAGGGAAAGGAAAGCCAAACCTCGCAATCTAAGCTCAATGAAACTGGGCAAAATATTTCTGAGATGGGGAAGAGGGGGAATAAGCAGGCCATCAATGCATCCTGCACAAATGTCTGCCTCTACAAACCACATTGAACAACAAATCAATGGTTATAAACTAGACAACTGCCAGTCCCCCTCCAAACACAAAACCACACACAGAGAACAGCCGGGATGTTTAAGTGCCTATAAATGTTTACACTATCCTAGATATTGTCTTTTTCTTTAAATATTTGTATCGCTGGAAGAGATGAGAAGAACTAAACTATCGGATCCGAAGTAGTCTGGGATTTGAACAAGCCAAGGTCAGACAACTGAGGATCTGAAGGCACGGAGACAAGAACAGCCCAGCTTACTACTCTGGGCGATGTGCCACTGTTTGGATCAGAGGGCCTTGGGTCTGAGGAGAGAACCCCTCCATTTAATAGCTGCGGATTCAGAGCTGCCAGATCTGAAGACAGTTCAGCTGTTTCTGTAACTCACGTAGGATCTGAGGCTTTGGATCCTAGGGCAGAAACACATTCATTCAAAACAACTACAGATCTAAATGGTACCGGATCCAGTAGCTGCAGATCCCACTGGAACTGTATCCGAGAACTGAACCAACTGTCTGATCTAAGACCTAGGATCTCACAATGATAAGCGGGGAAGGCCAGTGATCCGATAGAGCCCAAGCAACCACGGATTCAAAGAATTGGGTCAGAGATGCTTGTCCATATAAATTAAATCATATTACTGTTTCTTTTTTATGGGGGGGGGTTGAGCCCCAAAGAAAAACAGGATAACAAGGCTCCAAGGTACAGAAGACCAAGCAATGAAGCTTGCACATCCAGCCATTCCTCTCAAGTATACCTCAATAAGAAGAATGTCCCTCATTTGGAGTCTTAAAAGGTTCACGTTCCTCAAAGGTCCACACTGAAACCAACTGGTACACATTCAGTGCTGGGATTTTTTTTTTTTTAACTGAATCATACGAAAACATCAGAAAGAATGTCTTTTAAGTACAAAACAGCAAACTTTAACCATCCTGTAAGCTGCCTAGAATAAGTCACCAGCAAGCTCCAAGTAAGAGTTCCCAGTCTTGTCCATTTGTTACACAACCATATCTTTTAGAGATGGAAGGGCGAGAGGCATGTGTCCAGTAGATGAAGCTGCACATACAAGCATCATCACTGACCATATATTACTATGATATATATTTTTTGCACTGAACGGCCCAACAGCCGATGTTCCCCCACAAATTTAACTGTGGAATAACAAGAATCAGTTATTCCGAGAGTGGGGTAAAAAAAAAAACATGAGGAAAGAATCTTCCATCACGGTTTGTCACCCGCCTCTGTCCCAGTCAACAGCAGGAAAAAAATGAGGAAGCCACAAAAACTGCCTTTAGAAACTAGAAAGGCAACTCAGTGACTTGCAATGCAGAGACCACAGGAACCCAAAACAACCAACAAGAAGGAACAGACCAAAAATAAGTTCAATAGTTCTGAACAAGTATCTTATTGAGAGGCATTAACCACCAGAGGCACAGACATTCCATAGAAAAAAAACACCACCATACAAAAAAAAAAAAAGATAAGGAGCAAGCCCCGAGACTGTGGACTGCAACAGGGAGGAGTCAGCAACCATAAAACAGCAACGACATACCATTCAACATTTGAAGGAGGAAGAAAAGAAACCAGACGAAGAGAAATTACAGATTGGAAAAACAAGTTGCAAAAAACAGAAGAGAGAATAGACCAACAAACTAAGTTACAGCTCGAGAAAAGCTATCTTCTGTCTTACCTTTTAGGTGGCAAATGAGATCTAAGGAGTTAGACAGTGTGGTGCATTATGGGTAGAGGGAGATGCTCAAGATTAGGATCTGAAGTCTGGAAAATGCGGCCTAGTTGGATCGAATCCATAACCAACAGGTTAATGGAAATGAAGATGACAATATCAGATCAAAGATTTCTTTAACACAGGATGAACAGGGATATGAAGATAGGTATCCTTGAGGTCTATAAAGACCAAGAAGGCCTGAGGAAGAAGAGGAGGAGAAGACAATGTCTGGAGAGACAGTATCCTGAATGCAGGGACCTTGAGAAAAGTGTTGAGGAGAGAGAGATCCAGAATCTGTTTCCAACTCTCCTCCTTCCGAGAAACCAAAAACATGCTTGAGTAAAAACCTCTTCCCACTTGGGAGGGTGGAACATGTTGAATGGTGCCCTGGTCCAAAAAGGACTGCAAAACCTCTGAGAAAAGAGAGAGAGTGTGTTGGTCTGGAGGGGGGGCTGCGGAATACCTGAAAGGTGGAGGATGAGATTTCCAAAATCATACAATACCCTTGAAGAACGACAGACAGCACCCAAGAGTCTGAGGTTATCGGTTGCCAATTTGGGATACACATAGAAAGATAGAGAGACAAGGGGACCTGGCCAAGGGGATGAGGAGGAAAATGTCAAACTGAAACAGGTTTGTCCTTAAAGGAAGGCATCTGAGAAGTACAAGTCTGGGTGGACCTAGAAGGAGGAATATGTATAAACCCCTTCTTACCTTTGAGAGGTTGACAAGTCTGCCTACGAACAAAGGCAGACTTGGCATAGTAATTCATCTGGAATTTGGGTATAGAGGACACAAAAATCTGCTTGAGTTCCTGTATGACCTTAAACTTATCCTGAAGGGACATGGAACAGGTCAAAAGCAGCTGTCCCATAAATGTTTTTGTTATCCACAGGAGCATCCCAAAAACTTGGTTTTAATATCAGGTAAGGCCTAAAGACAAAGCCAAAAATAATGCCTCCTCATAGAATCAAAGGCAGCATCCCTGGAAAAGGCATCAGAAGCACTTTATGGAGTGATGAGAGACCAGGGAAGTGGACCCCAGCAGGGAAAGAGCTGAAGCGTTCTCTTCTGAATCAGGCAGATCAGACAACCTAAACTACCTGAGAAATGAGGGCCAAGACGCAACTGGTCATGTGGGTTTGCTAATTAATAGCATAAAATGACAAGGTGGCAGAAGTATTTGCTTTTTTATCGAACCTCTCCATAGTTCTACTATCCTCATCATATCAGTTGAGACAAACCACAGAAAGGTCAGAAGGACATTTAAACAAATATCTGCAGCCCTCAGGCACCTTGTAGAATCTTCCATGTTTCTTTGGGCACCAGAGGCTGAGAGTCAGGAACTACACATGCAGCAGAGAAGGTATCGAAAGTGCTGCCAACATAAGAGGAACTGCAGTTGGCTTAGGAGACTCCATCTAGAGACGCTCACAGTATCTCTGTTGGATATCAGGGACCTGGGAGCAATCCCACTTAAAGTACTCCATTATATGAGCAATAGTATTCCCAAGGACAATTTTTCCAAGGAGAATCTGGGCTCAAAGAATCCTCTTCCTCTGAACCAACAACTAGAGGAGATGGAAATTGAGAGGTGTATGCAAGGGATCCTCCACAAAATCTATATCCTAAAACATAGATAATCCAGAAGGTTCAAGTCAAGTCTGGTATCCCGCCTGTAATCCAGAGGGTAACAGGACTAACAAGAAACAGGGTACAAAGAATTAGTCCAGACAAAGTTACTCTAGCTAGCAAACCTAGAAGTCTCTCTCTCTCCCTCCCACCTCTCTATGGGAGGGTTAAAGATACCTTGTTGAGGTTTCAAGTAGTGTATTAAGTAGGGAGATGGATGAGTGTTCTTGTTTTCTAGATCCAGTACTAAATGTATCAGACACAGAACAGCTTCACACAATAATTACTCCATTTGTTTTACTTCTGAGCTTATTTCTGTTTGTCTTTTGTTCTTACATTTGTCTCCTCAACTGTTGCATCATGAAGGCACAGTAATTAGGTTGGGTCACTTATTCCAAAAACAGAACCAGTAAGGAAACAACAGCATTTAAAAGTTTCTAATCAGTCACAGATTTCCTGCATCATACCTCAGACAAATAATGTAACCCAGTGTTTTGAACAAAAGTTAAGGATTTGAAGCTTAGTTTTCAGTTGAAAATGAACAAGAAAACACAATCCACACTTATTTTTTGTTAGTATAAATTTGTCTTTCCCTTTAATCAAACTCTGACTGCCACAAAAAATATTTTTAGCTTACTCTTCTAATTTTCTATCAGTATTTGATTTTGCATATTTACACTGTATTTTCTGGTATTTTATTACAGACTTTTTGCATTGTATGCAGTGTTTTGTTGAGGTCACTGAAATGAGGGAAGGAAGATCATCAGACTATAAAGAACAGTCTTATACAATCTTACCATAAGCATAGATGTCCTTCTCTTCCATGTTACAGCATTCATAAAGTACAGTTGTGTACACTTACCATAAATGTAGATGTTCGACTGTATTCACTGTTGCAGTCATTACATTTGGGTAATCTGCTTGCAGGTTGCCATCAGTCGGCCTGATTAACAAAGTGTTGGGTCCTGCATCGGATGCTGTCCCTTCTTCCATGACGTCAGGTTGTCAGAGGTATAAAACATGCAGCCGACGCCATTACATCAGTTTTTCTTGCCCCAGATGTCAGGTGCCCCCCTAGTGGGGAGCAAATAAACATAAAAACACAAAGGTATACCTTAAACAAAAAGCAAATACACCAAAAAGTCTTTAAAACATGGTGAAGGAAAGTAGAGGTATAGCCAGAAGAAATTAGGGGGCTGGAGGGAGGGTAACCAGGACTGCAACAGTGAATAAACACTCGAACATCTACATTTATGGTAAGTGTATACAGCTGTACTATGTTCTTTGTGTTTCACTGTTGCAGTCATTGCATTTGGGTAGATTCCCAAAGCTATGGCTGGGAGGAGAAGTTTATATAGCATTAGGGCCAGGTACAAGGCCCTACAAGACAGCAGTTGCAAAGCCAGCCCTGGATTTAGAGAAAATTGGCAAATGACAATGCTTGGTGAAAGTATGTACAGAACTCCAGGTAGCAGCTTCCAGGATGTCCCTGGTAGGAACACCTCTGAGGAAGGCTGCAGAAGTAGATGCAGTCCTGGTGGAGTGAGATCTGATCCCCTGGGGGATAGGTTTTCCATATTGCTTATAGCAGAAATGAATGCAATGGCTTATCCGTTTAGAAATGGTTTTGAAATAGCCTTCCCCTCTGCCCCTGCAGCAAATGCCACCAGCAGTTGTTCAGATTTTCTTTGAGGTTTAGTCCTGTCCAAGTAGAATCTAAGTTGCCTGTGCACATTCAAGGAATGCAGAATCCATTCCACTTTGTTCTGTGGACTGGGAAAGAAAGTTGGCAAATGAATGGACTGATTAAGAGCCACACCGGACACCACTTTGGGCATGAAGGATGGATTGGTCCCAAGTAACACCCTGTCCGCATGAAAGATGATGAAAGGCTCCACTGCTATAAGGGCCTTTAATTCAGAAATCCTTCTAGCTGAAGTGATTGCTAAAAGGAAAGCTGTTTTCCAAGAAAGTCTGCAGTAGCAGCTGGCTCGAAAGGAGGTAGAGTGAGTTTCTCCAATACAAAGTTACGGTCCCAGGCAGAAGTTGGAGCTCTCCTGGGTGGTCTCAAGTTTTTGGCCCCTCTGAGTTACTGCTTGAGCAGAGGATGAGAGAAGAGGGGAGGTTCTGTGTGTTATAATAAGCTGAAATGGCTGAGGCGTGAATTTTAATGGAGGAAAAAGACAGGCCCGTGTGAAGCATCTCAGTTAAGTATTGCAAAATCTGAGGTAAATTGGGCACTGCTGTGCTCATCCCTTGAGATTGGTTCCAGGCACAGAATCTTTTCCATTTTTCAGCATAAGATTTTCTAGTACTAGGTCTCCTTGCCTCTAAGATGACATTCATCACAGGTTTGCTGAGGGATGATAAGGGTGAATTTAAGTGATTAGTCAGGCTGCAAGGTTCAATGTTGGAAGCTGAGGGTGCAGAAGTTGGTTCTCCTGCTGAGACAGCAGGGAAGGAGTCTGAGGCAGGTGCTATGGAGATAACTGCGGCACACTGCATAGGAGGGGTACCAGTGCTGGCACAGCCAGTTTGGAGCAATCAAGATCATCCTTGGTTTGTCCTGTATGACTTTTAGTAAAACTCTGAAGAGCAGAAGCAGTGGGTGGGAAGGCGTAGACTGATAGTTTTTTTCCAGCTGAAGGACAGAGCATCCACTTTCCAGGCTTGTTTGTGGGGAGTCCTTGTGCACAACTTGTCCAATTGGTAGTTCTGGGGGGAGGCAAAAAGATCTGTGTCTGGGCTCCCCCATTCGCTTGTCAACATGTTGAAAATCCTTAGTTCGTTTCCACTCATGTGGGTCCATGAGGTTTCTGCTTAGTCCGTCTGCCAGTGTATTTAATTTTCCTGGTAGGAATTGAGCTTGTAGGTGCACTTGGTAGCTCAAGGCTGAGTTCCACAACGCCATGTCTAGTCTGCAGAGAGGGTAGGAATGTGTACCCCCCCTCCTTGTTTATGTACCACATAACCGTGGTGTTGTCCGTCTTTACCATTAGTTGTCCTGGAAGAATGTGGTCCTTGAAGGCTGTCAGAGCATTCTGTACAGGCTAACATTTCCTTTTGGTTGATATGTAGGTGCATTTGACTTGTGTTCCATTTGCCCTGAATGCACTTGCCTGCCAGGTGACCCCCCATGCGTAGTCTGATGCATATGTTAGGGTTTGGGCAGCAGGGGGTAGTGTGAATGGTAGTCCCTTGTTTTGGTGGCAGGCCTCTGCCCACCATAGGAACTCTAGGCGTAGGCAAGGTATGATAGGAATCATTGTTTCCAGGCTGTGAGAATGTTGACTATATAGGCTTTTTAGATATCACTGTAGTTTCTTCATATATGCAGTCTTGCATATGGAATTAGAAGAATGCAGGAGGCCATAAACCCCAAGCATTGCAGTATTTGTCTTGCAGATAGCAGGGTTTTTGTGGCCACTTGTTTTAAATTGGTTACCAAATAAATATGCTTTTCCGGCGTGAGGTAAGCCATCTGAGAAGTTGTATTCAAGCTTGCTCCCAGGAATGTAATTTGTTGACAGGGTACCAGTTGTGATTTCTTTTCGTTTATGGTGTACCCCAGACAAGTTAGAACTAGGGTGCAGTAGACAAGACAAAGGGCAGTGCAGATAACTGATAATGCGTGCAGCCTCCTTTGAAGCATAGGCATCTTCTGCAAGATTACCTGATTGGGATGTGCAGGTATGCTTCTTTTAAATCTAGTGTTGCCAACCAGGTGTCTTTGCCTAGCATAGGAAGTAATTGGTGAAGAGTCAGCATCTTGAATTTTGGAATCTCCAGAAAGGTGTTTAGAGTATACAGGTCTAGGATTGGACGCCATGATTTGTCTTTTCTGGGTACCAGAAAAAGTCTGGAGTAGAAGCATTGTCCCTTTTCCTCTTCTGGTACCAGCTGAATAGGCACCATGCTTAAGATAGAAAGTACTTGTTTTTGAGCCTCCGCCCACTGATTCGGGAGCAGGTCTGGCCACCCATTTGGTGTTGGCAACGTTTGGAAATGAAATCTGTATCCTTGGGACACTATATTTAAAACCCATTTGTTCTGGGTTATGAGTTCCCAGTTCTTTGCATGAAGAGCAATCTTTCCCCCCCAAAGGGGCGGTCAAAAGATAAGTGCTTGGGAATTTTAAAAGGAAGTCATTGAGACTGTTTTCCAAATTTGGAAGTGGAGGTCCCCCACTTCTTAGTTCTGAGAGTCCCCTGGGACTGAAACTTGGGGTTTTTGCTGTGTCTGGGTTTGGTTTGAGAAGACCTGGAAGGGACTGGAAAGGACCAATTCTTAGTAGGCCAGTGCCTACTAAATCAAGGAGGTTGCACTTGTAAAAGATCTTTAACAGTTTGCATAGATTTAGCTTTATCTTCCATCTTTTTAAGAACTTCTTCAGCCTTGTTGCCAAACAGGCGGTCCTGATTTAAAGGAGCATCCAACAATTTAGCATTAACATGATCAGGCAAAGATTGCTCATTAAGCCAAGCATGCCTTCTAAGCACAGACCAAGTAACAGCAGCCCTGCAAGAGGCCTCTACAGAATCAAAACCACATTGCAAAGTATGTTTTCCAACTTGTTCAGCAGAATGCATTAAGTCCTGTAAATCTTAATTTTCCACACAGTCCGGAATCAACATCATTTTCTGCTTAAGCAGTCCAATAACATGTTGCTGGTATTTTAACATATGAAATTGGAAGTTTAAAGCACTGATTGCCAAGGTTGCAGAAGTATAAACCTTTTTACCCCATTTATCCAGTGCCCTGGAGTCTCTATAAGAAGGGGTAGGATTTTTAGCAGTAGAAGCCTTAATGCCCCACGGGCCCTGGAGAAATAGTCTCTGGATCTGCAATAAGATTTTTGAAAAGGAACTTGTGGGACTCAGGAACCCTGTAGTATCTGTCAGGTTTAATAGGAGCAGGAGGCAGGGAATCAGGGGTCAAACTGGATTCCGAGAAAACATCATCAACAATGCCTAGTACAGGAGGTATAGCCAAAGGCCTATGCTGAGGTAGAAGGAGGAAATCCATAAGCCTCTTTTTTGAATCAGAAAATTCCTGGCTATCCCAGTGAAAATGCTCCCTTAAAGTATGTAAAGTTTCCCCAAAAGAAAAAATACTCAGGAGGGGAAGCAGAGGGAATAGAATCCTCTGCATTAGAATCCTCATAAGTATGTATGGACAAATCCAGGTCATCAGAAGAGTCAGAAGAAACAGAATCCTGATCAGAAGATTCATAATCAAGCTCAGCCCTAGGCCTCTTAGAGGGGGGAGTTGACTACCCCTGATTAGAGTTATTAGATCTTCAGCCATTTTTATCATTTGTTTTTTAGGCGCAGGGGCCTGAGCATGTGGCCTGGGTGTCGGTATTTTAGACATGGATCGGGATATAGGCCTTAGTAATGAAGGAGGTGTCGATTTAATATTTAAGTCTGTAGGCCTGAATACACCCTCAGAAGCCGTTGCCTGCACAGCGGCTCCGGACTCATCCAAGGTAGAGACATCTGCGGGTTCCATAGCTGAAGTATCTCGCGGCATACCAGATTCCGAATGGGTCTCAGTAGAAGCCTGCAAATCAGAAGTAGCAGGTATTAGGGGCTGCGAAAGCACCTCACTGAGTACTGGCGAACTGGCAACTGGCTTAGGAGAAGCGTCGGCGGCAGTTTTGGACCTCAGCGGCCTGTCTCTGTCTTTATCTTTGCGTTTTTTTTTTAATCCCAGTAGTCGGACGGCTAACCGAAGACATTTCTGTATAATTAAACAGAGAACCAAAATATTTAGAAGCAAAAATATACCGACTACGGATAGTGCGCTGATTAAATAAGACGCAAAACCGACAGCAAGGAATACAGTACGAATGAAAATCTTTATGAGGTATTTGCCTTCCACAAGTAATGCAATTAACTTTTACTGACATCAGTAATGAGCAAGAAAAAGTTTCCCCAACAGGGTACTTAGCTTTAAGTTGAAGACTTCGGTTCTGAAACTCGAAAATGAAAATTTCAGGAGTTGGCTGACCGGCACTTGCGAACTGCTTCTACTTCGGGCACCGCACGGCAAGAAAGACTGGTGTAATGGCGTCGGCTGCATGTTTTATACCCCTGATGACCTGACGTCATGGAAGAAGGGACAGCAACCGATGCAAGACCCAAGACTTTGTTAATCAGGCCGACTGAGGGCAACCTGCAAGCAGATTACCCAAATGTAATGACTGCAACAGTGAAACACGAAGAACATCATGAGGGAGATCCCTGCCTAGGCGACCTGAACATCCATAGGTTCACAGGTAGGTAACTAGGCTATTGGCCCTAGGGCCTATATAAGCCTAACCAAACAGCACCCTGGCTTTTGCCACCCAAGAAAAATATTTTCCTGTGCCCCTGTCAAGCAGAGCCACAGAAGTGATCCCAGGGGTGAATTTCCTATCTCCCATCCAACCATCAAGTTTTTTCTTGAAGAGTGCTAATGAAGAGCTTTGTTTGATATATAAAGGTAGTTTGTTCCAGAGTATGGGAAGTCTCTGGGACAGGAATCTATCCCTCCAGCATGTTCTGTTTATTGTGGTGGCAAGGTTTAGGTCCCTAGAGTGTGTAGATCAGAGGGATTGAGATTTCTTTAAGTGGAGCATGTCCAACAGCTCTGGGTTTGACATAGCTTTGTATGTTAGGCAGAGATCGCCTCTGAGTATGTGATATGCAACAGAGTCAAAGCTGGAGTTTTTTGAGACGGTCTGCGTAGGGTATCTGAGGCCGATAATCCTCTTTGTGAGGTATTTCTGTGACCTTTCCAGTTGTTGTAGATGTCTTGTGAGATACATACCAAAAGAGGTGTTGTACTCTATAATGGATCTAATGAGTGATGAGTAGAGGGGAGCAATGACCTCTTTTTTCCTGGATGAGAAACCTTTTGTGATGAGGTGTGCCACGTAGAAGGATTTCCTGACTACTGTGGCAATGTGATTATCAAAGGAGAGACTACTGTCCACCTGTGTCCCAAGGTCTCATCACACTTTCGGTGAAGTAGACTATCACCTATGTGGTAGTTCATGGGTACAGAGTTTTTACCAAAAGGGATGACAATGTACATTTTGGCATTGAGCTTGAGGCCATGGCTTTGACACCAGCCATCTGTCTCAGTGAGGCCCTTTTGTAGGATGTCCACATCGTTAGGAGTTTTGATTATGGTTCCTAGTTTGCAGTAATCTGCGAACTTTGTTAGTCAAAGACCTTCTGTGTTAGCCTGTAATTCAGATACCAAACAGGAGTGGACCCAGGACTAAACCCTGTGGTACTCCACTTGTCACTGGTCTGAAGCTGGATTTAGAGTCTTCTACTTTCACAGTGTGGGTTCTGTCAGAGAGCCAGTTGGCAACCCATCTTTTGATATAGGGATTTATACCTAGTTTACTGAGTTTATCTATAATTCCAGAGTGTGGGATGGTGTCGAAAGCCTTGGCAAGATCTAGATAGGCTGTGTGAACCCCCTTACCCTCGTCTACGGCTTTGGTAACCGCTTCAAAGAAGTCTATCAGGTTTAGCAGACATGATCTGCCTTTTACAAACCCAAACTGGGTAGGGTCCAGAGTCTGGGGATTACCAATGTCATTGTTTATAAGTTCCATGATGACATGTTCTTTAGCCTTGCAGACCAGGCTCGTCAGGCTGATGGGGTAGTAGTTCCCAGGGTCTGTGGTGGCTCCCCCTTTATGGAGTGGGATAACCGTTGCTGTGCGCCATTCAGTGGGCACAAAGCCTGAGGTAAGGCTATGACTGAACATGGTACTTAGGTGGTGTGCCAGTTCGTTCTGTAGTTCATGTAGAACGCAGCCTGGGATGTTGTCAGGTCCCATGGATGCTGTGTTCTTGGCTTTGAAGAGTGTGTTTTTCACCTGTGCAGCCGTGATTACAGGAACTTTGCATTCTTCCGGTATAGAGATGGACCCTTTAGGGGGTGAGAGAGGGGTAAAGTTAGCACTGAACCTATCTGCCAGGGTGTCGGCAATATCAGCTGGTTCTGTATATATATAGTGCCATTGGGCTGTAACTCAGAGCAGATCTGAGTGTTGCCATTGAGATTCTTGACATAGCTATAGAATGTTTTGTGAGTGTCTTTAGAATCAGTGGCAATTTTGTTTTCGTAAGTAGCTTTGGAGGATTGTATGAGGGATCTCAGCTTCTTACTGAGGCTGACCACAGAGTTCCTCCAATCATCCAGCCATTATACCAAAGATTTGAGCTACTGCAAGGTACGATGTTGCACACAGAACAGCCGATGTCGGCCATAAAAGTGACATCTGCACGTACCATCCTCAGAACTGAATGCCCCAGTCAGAACACCAGTCCAATGATAAGAAGCACTAAGGAAAATCCAAAGAAGAACCTGAACTAAGGGGAAGGAGAGTGGGATAGAACACTGCAATATGAATGAGAAGGACATCTATGGTTATGTAAGACTTTACACAAATATTCTATGTCCCTCTATTCCCATGTTGCAGTATTCATAACAAGACGGAGAATACCAAAGCTCATGAGTGAGAAAGGGGGTTGGAGCACAAGAGGTCTCCCTAAAGCCATGCAGAATTGCCATAGCAAATCCTGCTCTGGATCTGGTGACAGAATCCAGCTTGTAGTGGTTTGTAAATGTATGGACGGAGGACCAAGTGGCTGCTTCCAGCACAGAAGCAGTGTACAGAGGCCTTTAAAGAAGGCTCCAGAGGAAGCCACCACTCTAGTGGAGTGGGCCTTATTCGGTAGAAGTAATCTCTGGATCAGGACCCCGGCCGGCACTGCGCTTCAGCTTTTGGGGCGCACAAGAAAGAAAGGGGGAAAAATGGCGTCGGCTGATGCTTTTATACCAAGACCAACAGAGATGACGCCGGGTGAAGTGCGACATCAGCCGAAGCGGGACCGGGGACTTGGGAATCCGCCGCTGAAGGGCTGCCTGACGACAGGACAACCCAGTTGTTATGACTGCAGATGCATCCATGAAGGACATGGGAGAGGTTTCCCCTGACAGACATAGCAAAAGATAATTGTTCTAGAGATCCAGGATTAAATAGTCTGTTTAGAAACAGGTTTTCTCAGTGCCCTAGGGTGAAAGGAAACAATTGCTCAGACTTTCTAATGGATTTGGTCTTATCCAAATAGAATCTGAGTTGTCTGTATACATCCAAGGCATGCAACACCCTTTCACTGGAGTTTTGAGAAGAAGGAAAAAAAAAGGTGGGTAAGTGGACAGATTTGTCATTAACCACTTTAGGCATGATGGAAGGGTTGGCATGCAGGGACATGCTATCCTTGTGAAAAATCAGGAAGGGTTGTGAAGCCATTACAGCCTGGAGT
Source organism: Protopterus annectens (assembly GCF_019279795.1). Lineage (NCBI taxonomy): Eukaryota > Metazoa > Chordata > Ceratodontiformes > Protopteridae > Protopterus > Protopterus annectens. The sequence continues at coordinate 1,610,575,974 of NC_056728.1, forward strand.
TCTGAAACTTGCCTAGCAGAGGTAATGGCTACCAATAAAACAGTTTTCCAAGTGCAGAATTTTTTAGAGAAGCTGAGGCAGCAGGCTCAGAGGGAGTCTGAGACAGTTTTTCCAAAACAAAATGTAGGCCCCAGGGAGGAGGAACAGGTTTCTTGGGAGGTCTGATGTGAAGGACTCCTTTTAAGAAAAGTTTAACCTCCTATCTAGAAGCTAAGGGGGAGACAAAGTTAGACATGCAGAAATGGCTGATAAATTGGCTTTAACTGAAGGATAAATCAGTTCAGCCTTGAGCAGCTCACACAAATAAGAAAGGACTATGGGAATATCCACTAAAAATGGATCTAGTCTCTTAATAAGACACTTGACGGAGAACCAATTCCATTTGGACGAGTAGGAACTCAGAGTATTAGGCTTCCTGGCCTTCTGCAGGACTAGAAGCACATCCTCAGAAAAAGTGCCTGAAAGAAATCAGAAGCCTATCACCCACAAGATAAGGTTCAGTGCTGCTAGATGTGGATGAATTAGAGATCCGTTGTCTTGTGCGAGTAGATCCATCCTGTGAGGTAACTCATGTCTGCCTTTGGCTAATTGCAGAAGAAGGGGAAACCAATGTTGTCTTGTCCAAAAGGGAGTCACCAACAAGATTTGTGGCTTGCCTTTCTGTATCATCAGCAGGAATTTCTAAATTAGGGAGAAGTGGGAAATGAGTAGATAAACATATCCTTCCATGATAATGATAGGGTGTCTACCTTACAAACCAGAGAATGTGGGACTCTAGCACAGAACTTTGGAAGTTGCCTGTTCATAGGGGAGATATCTATTTGTAGTGTACCCCACTGGTGAATAATGTTCAGAAACATATCCCTGTGGATCATCCATTCATGGGCTTTCATCATGGATCTGCAAAGAGTGTCTGCCTGAACATTTTGAGCTGAAGAAATATAAACAGCTGTCAGAATTACCTTTGCTAGAACAGCAATCTTCCATGCTTGGATTGCTAATCTGTAGAAAAAGTAAGACTTTCTTCCACCCTGTTTGTTTGCATATCAGAGAACTGTGCTGTTGTCTGTGAACAGCTTCAGACGGCCCAGTAGAAGAGAAAACCTGAAAGCTTGAAAAGCCAGTACCAGAACATTCATCTCTCTGTTGATGTGGTGCTTCCTTATGGAGGAAGACCACAGGTCATGTTATGGACCTTTAGGTTCCCCAGAGTTGCTCCCCACCCCAAATCTGAAGCATCTGTAAACATTTCTTGAACTGGAGGAAGAGGCTGAATGGGGATTCCTGGATTCTGAGAAATGTGTTGAATCCACCAAAGCAATTCCTTCTTTAGGTAGGGAAGAAGTGGAAGGACAAACTCTAGAGGGTGAGCATGCTGGGATCAGAGTGTTTCCAGGTACCACTGGAACTTTCACATGTGGGGTCTGGCTAGGGACAGCACTGGTATAACCAAAGACATGAATATTAGCATCTTGAGGAATTCCCTGGCAGTCAGAGGACAGAGGAAGCAACTGTTTGAAGTAGGCCTGGACTGTTTGTACATTTTGCAAAGGCAGGAATGCCAAAAGGTCTGTCCTTATCCTGCAACCTAGGAAAACCTTGTCCTGAGAAGGAGAAAGGAAAGCCTTGCCATAACTGATGGTGAATCCCAGACTGAGGAGCAGAGATGGTGGTTTGAAGGTTCTGCAACAATGTGTCCAGATGATCTGCTTGAATGAGCAGGTTGCCCTGCTATGGGTAGATGAGAATTCCCTGGAGTATGCAAAAAGCAATGACAGGAGCCAAACACTTTGTAAATATCTCTCGAGCCGTAGAGAGTCCAAAGGGCAAAGCACTGAACTGAAAATGAGAGAGAGAAACAACAGAAGGTATGCATCCTTTATGTCCATGAAAACCAAGTAAGCTTGAGGTAGCAACAGTGGAAACAGAGTTTGCAGGGTGAGCATCCTGAAGGGACAAGTCTAAGATTGGTCTCCAAGGACCATCTTTCTTGGGGACTAAGAATATCCTGGAACAGAACCGTTTTCCGCTTTCCAAGGAGGGAAACACCTATGTGGTTCCTTGTGTTTTTAAGTCTTGAATGACCTGAGGGAAAAGGTGGATCTGGTCCTTTGGGGGTTGTGGAATCCCCATGAAGGGAACAGTGGTTTTCCAAGTTATGTAGTAACCTCCTTGAACAAAAGAGAGGACCCATTTGTTTGTGGTGATGCTTGTCCAATTTGAAAGGAAATGAGAAAGGCCCTGGAAAAGAGGAATTTCTGAGAGAACTGCCAGGTAGTCACAGACTACCTGGCTTGTCTGGAAAGGGGGCCTTTTGAGCAGAGGAAGGCTAGACCTAGGAGATGTTTGTCTGCGTGTGTCCTTCATATGTTATTGGAAGGGTGTATGTATCCTTCTTCCTAACAAAACTAGGCCTGGAAGAGTAGTTCCTATGGATTTTTAGGACTGGGAAAACAAAAATGTTTAAGTTCCTGAAGTTCTTTTCCTTTCCCTTGAAGGGATTTGAACAGGGCTGCAGCATTAGAACCAAATACGGTGCTGTTTTCCAGTGGTGCATCCATAAGTTTTGCCTAGAAATCCTCAGGCAAAGGCTGCAGTCTTAGCCAGGAATATCTCATAAGTACATAACCAGATGCTGCTGACCTTACAGACACCTCAGCTTTGTCATAACTGCACTTAACGGAGTGTCTGGTAACCTGGGAAGAAACTGCCAAGAGGGAAGAAAGCTAGGATTTTCCTGTAGAGTCTGGCACATCTGTCAGCAATTTAGAGGGCTGTGAAAGTAGGACCAGAACATACTTAGACGTATGTCAGATAATTAATGGCTCTAAAAGACAGAGTAGAAGATGTATAGAAGGTGTAGACCTTTTTTCCCCCCGATTCTCTCAATCATTTTACTGTTCTTATCTGAGGGCAGAAGGTTGATAGAGGGCAGCAATTTAGTGTTTTTATCAGCAGAAAGAGAAATCACAGCTGGGTCTGCAAGCGGACATTTGTACAAGAAACTACTGTCTTCAATGACTTTATAGAACCTGTCTGGCCTTTTAGGAGCAGGAGGTTGTGCGTCAGGGTTTTTTTGATGCTGTAAAAAAGCATCTTGGAAAGCTGGCAAAACAGGTGGAATGGCTGAAGGAGCAGGAGAATCTATTTGTAAGAGGTCATAGTACCTCTTTTGTACTTTCAAAACCAGGGAACATTCCCACTTGAAAAATTCTCTCATTCTGGAGATAGCTTCGCCAAATGTAATATCCTCTTCAGGAGAATCTTAAATGTTAGAATCAACTTCAGGAGAGGTATAAATTAAGAGAGAGTATTTGGGTGGAGCAGGCCAGGGACTCATCTGAAGAAAATTCATCTTCCTCAGAGGCCTCTTGCTCAGCAGATGCACTCATAGTGGAGGGGAAATAAGAGGTGCTGGAGTAGGCGATTACAAACTAGAAGACCCGAGTGCCAGAAAGGCATTCAAAATCCCTTGGGGGAAAAACTGCCAGCCTGGGGAAGGCTCCTGAATGTGAGATGCATGTTTCAGTTTGTGTTTCCTCTTAAGAGGAAGGCCTACCATAGGCTGGGATGGAAGGGTCGATGTAGGCCTTGGCTCCGGACTAGACGTTGGCAAAACCTCAATGGCAGGGACATGGAGAAGTGCTACAAAGAATGTTAGAAGGATTGAGCAGTGGTTCCCCCTTATTCTCTGTAATGGAAGTCTGCGATACCTCTGTGGACGTGCTGAAGGAACCCTACCTAGTGGCTTCTAAATCAGTACACAGCAAAGGAGGAGGACCAGACACCGTATGTACCTCCTGTCTTTCATCGGCCTTGAGAGGGATGTCCGGGATCAGAGGTGCAGCCGAAGATTCAGGCCTTATCTTTTTCACCTTTTTCTTCGGAGGCTCACCTGATGGACCTGGAGTACCTTCCATGCCTAGCACTAGTTGCTTTAGTCTATGGTTTTCAAGAGATATAGTAAGGGCAGAAGACTACAAAACGTTTTAGTGAAGAACTCCTGACAGATGGCACAGCCCTTGTAATCGTGACTGGAACACAGAAAGAAGACACACTAGTCGTGGTTGTTTGTGAGGAATCCATCTTCCAAAGTGGCACTTGCCCTTCTTGAAAGAATTAACCTCTAAAAAAAAAATGCAGTAGCAAAAGCGTAATAAAGGCTTTGCCCAACAGGACACTTATCTGAGTAGTAGAAAACTTTCATCGATCAGATGAATAGTGGAAGCTGTCGTTTGGACTGGTGGCAGAGAAGCTCTGAGGATGGTACATGCACTTTTATAGGTGACTTCGGCTGTTCTATGTGCAATGTCGCAAACACCTTACAGTAGCTTAAGTCTTGGGTATACTGGCTGGACGTTTGGGTCACCTAGGCAGGTATCTCCCTCATGTTATGAATACTGTAGCATAGGAACAGAAAGACATTGCTAGTTACAGTATTAAAAACTGTGACTGTAGCACAAACCAGCTCAGCCCAAGTAACACCTATTTAATCACAGGGGTCAGATTTCTCTTAAATGAACTGCAGTTGTTACTTTGAAAAGAACGATCAACTAGGCTACATTTCAAGCATGTCATTCAAGCATCCCTTAAAATGCTGTATCAGAGATGGCCACTAAAAATTAAAATGATTCAAAGTAATGAACAATACATACTGATACTGACCATCTAAAGTGGGCAGTCACTTTTGTGAGATGATAAGAGAGAGAACCACAGTAAATGATCCTCTCATCATTGACTGTAAAACTATAAAACAAAATCATGCTACCCATGGCAGCCCCATTCAGGCTATTTTGGAGTATAACAAATTAGAAAATAACAGCCACTTACTTTGATACAGAGATATTAGTAACACAGAAAATGTCATGATACACTGAAAAAGATGTTTTTCTTTCAGTTTTGGGGTACGGTTCTCCTTTTATGTTTCTTGATCAGAGTTACCCTATGTCATTGTGAAATGCTTCCATTTAGCATTATGTTGTTTTGATTGCACTAAGTATACTAATATTGGTTGTGTTGTTCCTAAATACTTAACTTTGCAGAAAAATAAAATAAATGCAGTAAACCACCAGGCCAAGTCACACTTTACACTTTAATAAAAACACACAAAATCCAAATAACATGAGCGCTTTAGAGTCCAAGCCCTTCATCAGATGGCAAACACAATTAACAGCACAATTTTAAATAAGACATTATCCAATCAAACTTCAGTACTGCACCCTCCTTCTTTTTAATGCTGGTTTTAAAGGTTTCTTGTTGTTTGTCTTTCGGCTTTTCCCGGTTAGGGGTCGCCATAGCAGAACTCCGGTCCGCTAATGATTGGCAGTAGATTTTCAAGAACGCCGAGGTGCCAGCTCGATGTTCAACCTTCAACGAAGGCACACCCATTTACGTGTGTCTTTTGAACCCCCACCCAACTGGGAGGAGGACATGCAGACTCCACACAGAAGGCACTCCCCGCACTCCAGCCGAGAATCGAATGGGAGAACCTCTTGCTGTGAGACAACAATGCTACCGCTGCACCACCGACTGGTTTTAAAGGTATAACCCCATTTAAACCAGGGGCTTTGTCTGCTGCTAATTTAATGATCCACTTCATTTGTTATATTCTGTATGGTTGACTATGCCCCCCCACCTGATTTGAGTGTACATGATTTGTAAGACCATGAATGTATGGTCAGAGTTCTATTGTATATGCTGATAAAGTGCATTATGCTCATTTGTCAACCTTATAGACGATAAATGCCTAAGGATTCTTTCTTTAAGCATACAGTTTGTTTTTTGTACATAAAAAGAGATGCAATGCCGGCACTTGGCTAAATAGACCACACTGCGTGTTCTACAATCTGCATAATTATTAAAATAATGCTCCCTATCTGTTACGGGATGTATGAACTGATTATACTCCATAACATGTGGGCATGCCTTACAATGTCTACACATAAAAGTGCCCCTGCATTGGGATAAATGTCTATCACCCTTACAACCATTACGTTTGAGACAAAGTAAATCTATCAGGTTTTTATTTCTCATGAATCTAAAGGATGAACTACATCCTACTATGTCACCTATCTTCTCATCTGTTAAGAGCACCTACCAATTGTGTTTGATAATTTCACACACACCCCCTATGTTACTACAATATGTTAACATCACATGCACATCATTGCCTCTACCATTAGATGCATGACTGGTCCCAGTCATAAACATCCTTGCTGTATGTGAGCTGAAAACTACAAGTTATGTACTCACCATAACACTTGATGTATGTGGTCCATCTCGCCTCAGATTCTTACTCACGGGTTCAGAGACGAACATCGGCTCCGACTCGGCCAACTTATATTTTTCTCGCACGAAGTCTCTAATTGGCTGGGCTAACCTAGTATCCCATGTTGCACAGCTCCACAGCCCCAGATCTAGTTTGCAGCAGCTCATAGTCACACCTCATGCACAACCACAGTCAGAAGAGTAGGACACTAACCAGGGCAGCAAAGAAAAAATAACCAATACCGAAAGGTCCTGAAACAAATGTCACCTCCAAATCCTCCAGGGGGGAGAAAGTGGGAGGGAACGTAAGAATGTGACGCGAGATGGACCACATACATCAAGCGTTATGGTGAGTACATAACTTGTAGATGTTATGTGGCCCAACCTTGCCTACATTCTTACTCACGGGACAGCGTCCCTAGCATCTCTATCCTGGGAGGTTCAATGGAAGATGCTCCTGAGAACAGTGGAACCAAAGGAAGCCCGGCCCCTAGAAGCCACGTCTAATTTGTAATGAGTAATGAAGGTGTGGGGAGAAGCCCACGTGGCCACAGCACAAATTTCATCCAAGGATAGTCTGGAGTGATAAGCTACTGAAGCGGAAACAGCCCTGGTGGAGTGAGCCTTGACAGGGAACGGTAACTCTCTGCCTGCCGACGAGTAAGCGTAGGAGATGCAGTCAGAAATCCACCTGGAAACTGTAATCTTAGAAACAGGGAAACCTGTTCTATTTACTGAGAAGGACACAAAGAGTTGATCAGACTTACAAAGTGGTTTAGTCCTGTGTAAGTAAAAGCGAAGGTGCCTGTGTACGTCCAACTGATGAAACTTAAACTCTGCCTTGTTGGAAAATTGAAGAAAGAAAACTGGCAGCTCAATGGACTGATTGACGTTAACGGCAGAGGTTACCCTTTGGAAGGAAGGACGGATTAGGTCTCAAGGAAACCCTGTCCTTATGAAATATTAAATACGGGGATTTGATGGACAACGCTTGAATCTCCAACACCCATCTGGCTGATGTGATAGCTATTAAAAATGCAGTTTTCCAAGACAGAAATTTTAAATCACAGGTGGCAGCTGGTTCGAAAGGTGATGATGGCAGGGCCTGTAATACAAAATTTAAATCCCATGACACCGGAGGCCGAAGCAACAAGGTGCCCCTCAAAAAGGCTTTACATAGCTTATGCGCCATGAGAGAAGGTTCGTAAGAGGTATGAAAATTGGAGATAGCGGCCAGCTGAACCTTAATGGTGGCAGGAGCAGAACCCTGCTGAAAAAGAGTGGATAAAAAATCTAAGACAGCTGGGATGGGGGCTGTGAAAGGATCCAGTCCCTTGGCCTGAGCCCAAATTGAAAATCTTTTCCACTTGCTGGAGTAAGTCTTCCTGGTAGAAGACTTATGAGAAGAAGATAAAATGTGTACTACCTCAGATGAAAAACGATGAAGTCCGACTAAAGACGGAAGTGGAGTAGCCAAGCTGTCAACCTGAGGGTCCCTCAGGGAGGGATGGGACTGTCCCGACATGTGTGTCAGTAGGGCTGGTGCTGGATCCAGAGTCTAAGGACTGTCCACTGCATACTGATAAAGAAAGGAGAACCAAACTTGGCGAGGCCAGTGTGGGGCAATAAGAATCATCTTGCTTCCCAAAGAAATGGCTTTCTGGATCACTCTTGGCAGCAGAGGAAACGGAGGGAAAGCATAGAGCAGACCGGAAGGCCAATCATGGACGAGAGCGTCCCTGCGTGACTCCCCCTGTGGGAGGATCAGAGTGAAGTAGTTGCTGCACTTGGTATTGTGGGGATTGGCGAAAAGGTCGCAGCAAGGCTGACCCCACCTGTTGAAAATCTGCTCCGCAACTCGGTGGTTCAGGGACCACTAGTAAGGCATTAGAATAGCTCTGCTCAGCCTGTCTGCTATCACACTGGCCTTCCCTGGAATGTGCGTTGCCACTAGGAACCATTGGGAAGACACTGCCCACTGCCACACTCGCATGGCCTCTTTGCAAAGGGGGTAAGACCTGGTTCCCCCTTGCTTGTTCAGGTACCACACAACAGACATGTCCAAGTGAATTGCAATCGTTCCTAGGGGAAGACAGCTCTGCAGTGCTTGCAATGCCAGTAACACCGCTCTCATCTCTAGAACATTGATGTCCAAATGTACCTCGAGATCCTGCCAGGTGCCTTGGACCATCCTGCCCAGATAATGCCCCCCCACCCTATCTGGGAAGCGTCTGTGGTCACCGTGGCAACCGGAGTCACAGGAATAAATGGATTCCCTTTGTTCAAGTTGGTGGGACTCATCCACCAACAGAGGTCCTCTTTGCACCGATCAGTGAGTAGGATCACATGGGACAGGGGAAGTTTCTGAAAGGACCATTGGGCCGACAGAAGCCACTGCAGAAGCCTCATGTGTAACCTGGCCAGGGGCACTAACATAATGGTGGCTGCCATGGATCCCAGGAGCTGTAGGACCCATCCAGCCTGAACCTACTTGAGGGGCAGCAAAACGCGAACCTGACCCTGTAACACCTCTATCCTTTCTTGAGGCAGGAATGCCCACATGTGAACGGTGTCTAGCTCTGCGCCTATAAATGTGACACGCTGGGAGGGCAGCAAAGCAGACTTTCTCCAGTTCAAGGTAATCCCTAGTTGATGACAAAGGGCAATGGTCTTTTCCCTGGCCTGAATGAGAAGATGCCTGGTGGGGGTGGTGAGGAGCCAGTCGTCCAGGTATGGAAACACTTGGAATCCTTGATGTCTCAGGTGAGCTGTCACCACTGCCAAACACTTGGTGAACACTCTGGGGGCTGTGGTGAGGCCAAAGGGCAGGGCATGAAACTGGAAATGACTGGCTCCCAGCCAGAAGCGTAAGTGACTCCTGGATGCCCTGTCCATTTTGATATGATAGTAAGCATCCCTGAGATCAATGGAGCACATCCATACTTCTTTTCCCAATAACGGAAAAACAGACTGAAGGGTGACCACTCGGAACTTGGACTTCAGAATGTAGCGGTTCAGTTAGCTGAGATCCAAGATGGGTCTCATGTCCCCTGTTTTTTTCGGCAACAAAAAGAGTCTTGAGTAAGTCCCTAATCCGATCTGGTCTGAGGGGACAGGTTGGATGACTCCTTTTTCCAACTTTGAAATTTCTAGTGTTGTGTGATCCCTTTGACTGGGTGGAATGTCTGGGATTCTATTGGGTGGAGGAGGGTCTGACAATAATGGGATGGAATAACCTCTGGTAACTATACGAAGCACCCATCGATCCTGAGTTGATACTTGCCCAGGCTTCAGGGTACAACGAAATGCGGCCCCCGACTGGCTCTGGAATAACACAGTCGGGCAATGCATCAGGGACGATGATAGGAAGGCCTGCAAAAGGAATAACGGTCTCCCGAATTGCGAGGACCTCCTCTGCCCCTAGGGCGGCGTCTCCCAGAATAGCCACCCCCTCCTCTGCCTCTGGAGGGGGACTCACCTTGACCGGCAGGGAAGGACTTCTGTGACTTTTTGAACCACATTTTTCCTCTCCTCTGAGCCTTGGGGTATGGCCTAGATGGGAGGGAAAAACGGACCCCTATGGCAGACAGGGTCTTTCCCTCTTGCTCGCATCTGATGAGGGTGTCTTTCACTTTGGTCCCAAAAAGTGAGGACCCATCAAAGGGGGCGTCAGTAAAGGAAGACTTGAAGGCCTCCGCGAAATGACACAGGCGCATCCAGGCTTGCCTCCTAAGGGCTACACCTGAGCTAGCTGCCCTGCTCGCCCCTTTGGCTGCATAAGATATGAGCCTCATGGACGAGTTGACAATCGATCCAAGAGTAGACAACTGGGCTTTAACGGTTTGTGTTAATGCCACAGGTATGTTACCCGTTAGAGTATCTCCTAACTCTTTAAGGAGATCTCTCTAGAGCCGAGTAAAGTGACATAGACAGTTCAGAGACCGAAGTGTGAAGGTTGCTGAAGAGAGGGTATGCTTCCCGTACCGATCCATACACCTGGACTCCTTGTTAGGAGGATGGATGGAGGAAGAAGACTCGGCTACTTCCTGCTGAGTGGCCGCTGCCACAACCATGGCATCCACAGAAACCCCTTTGGACAGGAACTCTTTCCCAGGGGGAGCTGACAGAAATTTATTAGGACGTCTTGGTACCGGTTCCACTGAGTCAAGAGTCTCCCATGCCCTTCGACAGATCAAATCCAGGAGCTCATCAAAGGGTGGAGACACCCAGGAGGTGGAGGGATGAGCCCCAAAGGCCTTGAGGAATACAGACTCCTCCTCGGAGGGGGTTTTGGATGACCAGCTGCCTCTCTGCCTCAAAATCTCCAGGATGTTGGAGAAAGAGACGTCATGGGAGGACGACTTGGAGGACCCCTCTGACTCCTTGAGGTCGGTATCAGAGGTGAGGGACTCATCCTGGGAGTCTATATGCTTCCTCTTTCACAATTTCTTCCTTGGGGGCTCCTCAGGGACAGACTCTGAGCGGCCCTCAGCAAGTTGGGGAGCGTTCATGGGGGTAATCCCCAGTCCTTGGGGCTCTGCTGTCAACCGATAGAGGGACATCAGAGGCTCTCACCGGCATGGTGGGGGATGGAATGACCGATCTGGGTGATGTGACTGAGGATCTGGCCAGTGCACTCCTCATGGCCTCGAAGGCGTGTCCCCCCGAATCCGAGGATCGACCCACCTCCGAGGCCAAGATCGGAACAGAGGTTCCCCGAGCCAAAGTGCCGAGAGGGAGACTTGGAACCAACAAAAGTCCCGAATTATCCCCTCGGGCCCGACAGAGGACACCTGGGTTCCGAAACCAGAGGATGGAGCAGACATGGTAGGAGCCGACGTCGGCACCGATAAGGCCTTAAGAGGTATCGGAGCTGGCAAAACATCACCCGGAGCTGAACACTCCAGCTCCGAAGACAAGGAGTTGCTCGGAGGAGGAAACATGGGCACACTCATCGGGACTGGGTCGGAGCAGAAAATAATTTTGCCAAAACCGGTGACTGCAGGAGCCTCTGGACCACCCTATCCACATCCAAATCAGAGAGTCTGGAGGATTTGGAGGCGAGAGAAGGTGACTGTGATCTCCTATCTGGAGATCCTTGTCTGACACTAGGAGATCGGCTCCGAATGGGCTCTAACAGGATAGGAGCCGAGGCAGATTCGAGAATCACAGCTACCTCCTGCGGCCCCCGAGGACAAGGGAGCTGAGGCGGTAGAGTCCAATTTGGTAGCCTTCTCCGGTGGCTCCGATGTAACCGATGGAGCCGGAGATCTTTTCTTGGCTTTAGAAGTCTTGGTTTTAGACTGTGAACCAGAGGAAGAGTCCAAGGACTCCTCAAAGGAAGGCTTAAGAAGGCCTTTCAGTATAAGTTTATTTTTTCTCTCCTGTAGAACCCTGGGGCTAAAAGCGTGACAAAAACTACAGGACTCTTCCACTAGAAAAAGAAGTTTTAAATCTACTTAGCCACAGCCAAGCGAGACCACATCCTAGCTCCACGAGTGGCAAACGAGATCTGGGGTTGTGGAGCGGTGCAACATGGGATACCAGGTTAGCCCAGCAAATTAGAGACTTCGTGCTATGTTAAAAATTACTGCATCCTCCCAACAGGCCAAGGCAAGATTTGCATAGGAGTTTGCACAAGGTGAGTGCATTACAACCCCCTGTTTTTGACAATAGTAACTATTCTGACACAGGAAAACACTGTTCTCTAATATTAACCTTAGTAATTCACATACAAATTTTTTTTATATTAACATCAAAACCAATCACACTTGCCAAAATGGCATCAATGGCTTGTATGCCATATTCATTACCTATCGCTGTGAACAGATTCTTAACATCTAACGTAACCAATACGTGGTCCTGATAATCACCCTCCTGTAGGTGCTCATATAATGAAGTTAAAAATGTCCCGTGTCTTTCAGAATCTTGGGAAAATTCTGCAAAACCTTAGGCATTTATCGTCTATAAGGTTGATAAATGAGCATAATGCACTTTATCAGCATATACAAAGAACTCTGACCATACATTCAAGTTCATGATTTTACAAATCATGTACACTCATATCGGGGGTGGCATAGTCAACCATATAGAATATAACAAAATTAAATGGATCATTAAATTAGCAGCAGACAATGCCCCTGGTTTAAATGGGGTTATACCTTTAAAACCAGCATCAAAAAGGAGAAGGGTGCAGTACTGAAGTTTGATTGGATAATGTCTTATTTAAAATTGTGCTGTTAATTGTGCTTGCCATCTGATGAAGGGCTTGGACCTGAAAGCACTCATGTTATTTGGATTTTGTGTGCGTTTTCATTAGTGTGTGACTTGGCCTGGTGGTTTACTGCCTTGATTTTATTTTTTTGCACTTGACTGATTGTGGGTAGGAGACCCTAGGTAGAAGACTTTTAAGTTTTTTGGCTAAATACTTAATTTTGAAGTGATACCATAAATATAGACAATGTTGCACCAACTCTCATGTAGGGACATAATTTACTTTAATAGTTTTAGTTTTACTTTTGTTTATTCTATACACTGCTATATCCTGAAACTCCTCCAAAATCAAAAATCACCCAGAGCAAGACCTGGAAAAAAGTTAACTTTATACTGTATATAACATTGTCTGCAAACAATACAAATGTATCCTCTTGTTCCCCCCAGTCTATAATGTTTAATTGTGGATTCTCTTATCTTTTTAGGCACGGGCTTTTGATAAACCGAAAATGAATATGGGGGTAGATAGTATCCATAGTTTCATAGTTTCATAGTATAGTACTAGGCTATCTGCCCTGGGGCATTTGTAAGCCTAGCCATAGTGATGTGGCTTTTGCCACCCCATGAAATGGTACAAAAATGCACAGAATAAATCTAGAATACTGTGCCTCTGTCTAGTAGTGACACAATGAAGGTCCCCTTATATAATAGAATTAGTTTACTGTGCCCCTGTCTAGCAGTGACACAGATGTGACCCCTGGGGTAAACTTACAATCTCCCATCCACTCATCAAGTTTTCTCTTGAAGAGAGTCAGTGAGGGGCTCTGCCTAATACGAACTGGGATCCTGTTCCAAAGCATGGGAAGCCTCTGGGTTATGAATCTATCCCTCCAGCATGTCCTATTCATACTTGTGCCGAGGTTTAAGTCTTTAGCTCTCGTGGTCCTGATGGATTTGTATTTTTTGAGGTGGAGCATGTCCATCAGATCCTGATTGGACATGGCCTTGTACGTCAGGCAGAGATCACCTCTGAGCAGGCGGTATGCTACTGAATAGAGCTGAAGTTTCTTTAGTCTGGCAGAATAAGACATATGTTGGAGACCCTTGATCGCTTTGGTGAGGTACTTTTGTGGTCTCTCCAGCTGTTGCAAATGCCGGGTGAGGTACATACCAAATGGGGCATTGTACTCAATCATGGGTCTGATGAGGGAGGAATATACGGGTACAATGACATCCTTGGATCTAGATGTGAATCCCTTCATGATGAGGTGTGCGAGGTAGAATGTTTTTCTAACCACTTTGGCAACGTGGGTGTCAAATGAGAGGTCGCTGTCTACTTGGGTCCCTAGGACTCTGATTACTTTTTCCGTACTCAGTGGGTTGCTGTCTATGTGATAATTTGTGGGTACTTTGTTTTTTCCAAAAGGGATGGCTATACATTTTTTGGCATTTAGTTTAAGGCCGTGACTATGGCACCAGTTGTCCGTTCCAGTGAGGGCTTTTTGTAGGGTGTGTGTGTCTGTTCGTGTATCGACTATGGCGCCTAGCTTGCAGTCATCTGCAAACTTTGTCAGCCACAGCCCTCCCATTTTTGCTTTAACATCTGAGAAATAAATGCCGAACAAGAGGGTCCCAGGACAGATCCCTGTGGGACACCACTTTTGACCGGCTTTGAGTCTGACATTGCTCCAGCAATTTTACCTTTATGGGTTCTGTCCTTTAGCCAGTTTGCAACCCATCTAGTGACATAAGGGTTTACTTTTAAGCTGTTTAGCTTATCTATGATGCCTGAGTGGGGTATTGTGTCGAAGGCCTTAGCCAAGTCCAGGTATGCTGTATGGACTGCTTTGCCCTCATCAGTGGCTCTAGTGACTGTTTTGAAAAAGTCAACCAGGTTTAAAAGGCAGGATCTGCCCTTTACAAAGCCGAACTGGGTGGGGTCAAGTGTCTGTAGGTCCCCTATGTCTCTGTTTGAGTTCCATAATGATTCTTTCCATAGCTTTGCAGACCAGGCTAGTTAAGCTTATGGGGGTAATTTTCCAGGGTCTGTAGAGGCACCCCTTGTGGAGTGGGACCACTGTTGCTGTCGCCAGTGTTCAGGTACATATCCAGTAAGGCTAAGGTTAAATAGCATTTTTATGTGTGGGTTTAGCTCCTCTTGGAGTTCACGTAACACGCACCCGGGATACCATCAGGTCCCATTGATGCTGTGTTTTTTGCTTTGTTTAGGGCGGTTCTCACTTGGACATCTGAGATGACAGGGAGATTACATTCAGCTGGGATAAGTATTTCTTCTTTTGGGGGTGAAGGAGGGGAGAAATTTGCACTGAACCTGTCAGCCAGAATGTTAGCAATATCTGTGGGTTCAGTGTATTTTTTGTTGTTGTGAACCAACTCTGAGCATATCTGAGGGTTTCCCCCCAGGTTTCTAACATAGCTGAAGAAGGCTTTGTGGTTATCTTTAGTGTCCTTAGCGATGTTTCTCTCAAAGTTTGCCTTGGATGTTTTTATGAGAGAACGTAGTTTTCTGCTAATGTTGATCAGAGATGTCTTCCCTTCATGGGATTTGCTCTGACGTGCAGTAGCTTCCTTCTTTTGTTATACAATTTGTTTATGGCTGAGGTCCACCAGACTGGACGCTTACATTTGGTGGAGAGGGACTTGGATTTGTCTGGGATTGCATGATCCATGCATTCTTGGAGATGTCCATAGAAAGCATTTGTGAAGGATTCGGCATTGTGGGATGTGGTATCCACTGGCACAGTGGGCTTAAAGGATACCATCTCAGTCTTAAGAAGAGTGAAGTCTGCTTTTGAGAAGTTTTTCACTGTGGTCTTTTGTGCTGGGGTGGAGGTGGGATATGTATATCCAGGGTGATTAGTTTGTGGTCAGATCTCACTAGTGAGGGGTATACTTCCGGTGTGGAGCATTTTGTCCCCATGTTTGTGATGATCAGGTCTAGTATATTATCTCCCCTAGTGGGAGAGGTGACTAGTTGTTCCAGTGCATTTGAATTTATGAATTCCAGGAACCTTTGGGCTAGGGTATTAGGGCTAGAATAATGTACCCAATCTATGTTTGGGTAGTTGAAGTCTCCCAGTATGATGGTATTTTGTGATACATTCATATCTTCCAATGTCTTCAGGAAGGCTGAGTGGGGTTCTTGAGATCGGGAGGGTGGTTTGTAACATGCTACCAGTTGTATAGCAGTTTTGCCTATGGTCAGTTGCACCTGTATGGTCTCTGATGCTTCATGTGTTGCTACTAACCTGGAGGTGTGGGTGTCCTTTATGAATATGGACACTTCCTCCTTTGTGGTTCGGCCGGGTTTTGGGGCGAAAAGCATGATCTGAGGTATAGCCTGGTAGCTGGGGTGCTCTCAGGAGCCTTGAACCAGGTTTCAGTTACTGCACAGACATCGATGTTCTCCATGCTGAGGAGTGCATCAAGTGCCTGCATCTTGAGATTTAGACTTCTGGCGTTGAGCAGCATTACCCTTAGTTTTTTTCCATTTTTGTTTTCTAAGGAGGTGGGTTTGTCTTTTGAGCCTTCCCTAAAAAGGCACTATGGGGTGGCAAGAGCCTTAGCCAATATCCGGAAGCCCAGTGGTGACAGGTGTAAGCCATCCCTTGCGAAGCAGCGTGGCTTGTCCAACATATCATCCCAGGCGGACAGACATTGGATCCCCTTTGAATGACACCAGTACTTGAGCCAATTGTTAAAGCTGATCATCTTGTCTTTGTATTGTGGTATCATTCTTGGTGAGGGAAAGATGCTGCTCAGGGTCAGGGTCATACCAGCCTGGGCTACATAATCAGAGAGCTCCTCTATGTCTCTTTTCATGTAGTCCAGGGAGGTACGTCTCAGGTCATTCACACCAGCATGGACAATGACGGAGTCATATTTGTACTTGCTTTGGAGTGACCTGAGTGCGTGCGTTATGTGGCGGATCCTAGCTCCCGATAGACATCTCACAGTCACCTTCTCCTTGTTCAGCCTGGTCAGTGGGACATCAGTGTGTCTGACTATGGAGTCACCTATTACTAGTGTATCAGGCAAGGTGTTTGGCCTTAAGGGCTGCGATTGGTCGACACACTGATTTATTGAATTATGTGTTGCATGTGTTTTGTTCTGAGGTGGTGGATTTTTGGATGTCTGCTTTGGGAGCCTCTGTTGTTTTGGTAAGTTTTTTATTAGAGCCTCCGAGTATGTCTTTGTGTTTTTATGTGTTTGGTTTGCAGTTGTGGTAGGTCTATGTGGGACTGGGATTGTTGTGTGTGTGGTTGCCATCTCCTCCTGTCTGGTCATGCCAGCCCTGAGTTGAGAGAGTTCAGCCTCCAGTTTGGCTATATAGTTGCATCTCTCACATGTATTTGTGTTTGTTGGGAGGAGGAGAGGGTTGTCTGTGTACATGAGACAATTGTAGCATTGTCTCAAGATACCCAGATTGACCAGCTGAACTGGAGACGAAGCCAGTAATCTACCACTCGACATGCTAGAACAGTATAAGGGAGTGGTATACCTTTAAGGGAAGTGGATATTCACAGGGGTGGTAAGTAGATGTAGTGCTTTACTTAGTACGAGAGTGCTTACTTAGTAGAGAAGTATTGAGAACAAGTGCTTACAATACAGTGAGTAGTCTGGTTATACTAAGAGTAGAGCTTCCTTAAGGGAAAATTTGAAGAGCAGACTTGGCGGAGCCAGAAAAAGTTTAACCGCGGCGCTATGCGCTGATCAGCAAAGCCGCAAAGCGGATTTTAAACAGTGAACTACAAAAGAGCTAGAGATGGTCCAAAACAACCAATTACTACAGCTTCTTGTGCTGAGGTCACTTCCCCCAAGGACAAGTAGGCTGCTCAAGGCTCCCCACTCCCACTGGTGAGCAAAGAAACTTCCTTCTATCCAAGTAAGGTAATGGACAACACAGGAACTACACCACAGCCCAGAATACAGCAATGCCTGTAAAGTGGTCTAAACTAGTCGAGGAAGGCGGGAAAACAAGGATTATTTTTTTGTTTTTCTGGTAGAAACACACAGAAAATGCAGAAAGTGATAAATTAGTTACACAGGCTAGCACACTTTAGTGGGCAGCCTCCACAGTTAAATTAAACAAACAAACAAGCAATCTTTCGATCAAATTCGACTAAATGTAACTTTAAGTGCAGATTTTAAAATAATGCAGCAATCAGTTAAAAAACAGTTCAGGCTAGTTCAAGGTAAGCTACAGAAGCTATTCCAAGTGAAAAAAAAGCAAAGATACTTAAATCCAGAAGGTAGTCGCTTTTCTGAGTTCCCTACTGCTAGGACCACTCTGTAAACCCACGTGGAGCTTGTCTGAGCAGTATCCCTGTCTGTTGGGTCCTTTTCTATTTTCACACTAGCTGTTGAATCTTAGTAAATGTCTCTAATCAAGTCAACTAACCTTTCAGGGAATCAAACCTTCTTCTCACTTCCCGAAGGTAAACCCAGTGGACACTGCTGAATGCTTTCTCAAAGCATGTGGGAAAATATGTTATGGTCTCATGAGACCAAGGGTGAACTTTTTGGCCACAATTCTAAAATGTATGTTTGGCACAAAAACAACAGTTTGCATCACCAAAAGAACATCATCCCCACGGTGAAGCATGGTGGTGGCAGTATCATGCTTTGGGGTTGCTTTTCTTCAGCTGGAACTGGGGTTTTAGTCAAGGTGGATGGAATTATGAACAGTTCAAAATACCAGTCACTTAAGGCCCAAAAGTTTCAGGCATCTGCTAGAAAGATGAAGAAGAAGAATTTCGCCTTTCAACATGACAATGACCCCAAGCACACATCCAAATCAGCAAAAGAATGGCTTCACCAGAAGAAAACTAAAGTTTTGGAATGGCTCAGCCAGAGCTCAGACCTAAATCCAATAGAAAATCTGTGGGGTGACCTGAAGAGGGCTGTGCACAAGAGATGCACTCGCAATCTGACAGATTTGGAGTGTTTTTGCAAGGAAGACTGGACAAATATTGCCAAGTCAAGACGTGCCATGCTGACAGACTCCTACCCAAGAAGGCTAAATGCTGTCATTAAATCAAAAGGAGCTTCAACAAAGTATTAGTTTAAGGATGAGCACACTTATGCAACCAGCATATTGTACATTTTTTATTTTTCCCCTCACAGATTTGTTTTTCAACTGAATTGTACAGGTTATAGGTCACATTAAAGGTGGGAAAAGTTTTGAAATGATTTATTGTGGTCTCATTTTTTTATATCACAAAAACCTGGCATTTTAACATTTTATATCCACTGTAGCTATAATGACCGATTCAGACACAGCTCATTAAAAACCCTGGGCATAAAAGAAGGATTGGTATGAAGGGACACCCTATCCCTGTGAAAAAACTAAAAAAGGAGGAATAGCCATAAAGTACAGTTTTGTACCTACCATAAATGTAGATGTCCGAACAGGATAGCATCTGCAGTCCTTACAAATGGGTTGTCCCTGGGTCAGGCCTTCGGTCAGCCGGATTCCAAAGTCTGGGTCTGGCCTCGGCTGGTGTCGCACTTCACCCGACGTCATAGCTGCAGTTCTTCGGGTATAAAGGCATCAGCCGACGCCATTTTCCTCAGTGTTTCTTGCCCCAGATGCCAGTTGCCCTCTTGGAAAGCTAAATTTTTGGATAAATGCCAATATTTCCAAATAGTAGAAGGCAAACACACAAAATAATCATGTATGTACATATATACAAATACACCATAAGAGATCCCTCCCCAGCTAGCTATTAGGTGGGCAAATACCCTAGGAGTACCACAGAGGGGAAGGAGGGTGGGTAATCCTGACTGCAGATGCTATCCTGTTCGGACATCTACATTTATGGTAGGTACAAAACTGTACTATGTCCTTCAAGGATGCATCTGCAGTCCAAAAATGGGTAGAATACCATAGCTAAACTAGGGGAGGAGGAAGAAGAAATTATGGTGTAGTTAGGATCCCTTGCAAAACAGCAGTGGCAAACCCTGCTCGGGATCTAGAGTATAAAGGTAAGTTGTAATCCTTGGCAAATGTATGCGCGGAGGTCCAAGTAGCAGCCTCTATAATGTCCTTGGTAGCCACTCCTCGTAAGAAAGCTGTGGTAGTGGCTGTAGCCCTTGTAGAGTGAGGTCTTATGTTCTGTGGAATTTCCTTTCCATGGTAGGAGTAACAGAATCTAATGCAATTTCCTATCCACTTGGAGATTGTCTGTTTGGAAATTGCTTTTCCTTCCCTTCCTGTTGCATATGCTACCAGAAGCTGGTCAGATTTTCTATTACCCTTGGTTCTGTCCAGGTAGTAGCGTAACTGTCTATGTACATCCAATGTATGCAGCAGTCTTTCCCCCCCTGTTCTGTGGATTGGGAAAGAAGGTAGGTAGGTGGATTGCCTGGTTTAAAGACATTCTGGATACCACCCTAGGCATAAATGTAGGATTAGTTCTCATGGTCACTCTATCTTGATGGAAGATTAGGAAGGGTTGTACTGCCATTAAAGCCTGTAGTTCTGAAACCCTTCTTGCTGAGGTAATTGCCAGCAGGAAAGCAGTTTTCCAGGATAGGTGTTGAAGATCTGCTGTTGCTGCTGGTTGAAGTGTCAATTTTTCTAGTACAAAGTTCAAGTCCCATGCTGGTAATGGTGGTTTCCTAGGAGGTTTTACATTCTTAATTCCTCTCAGAAACTGCCTGAGTAGAGGATGCGAAAAGACAGGTGGATCGAAGATGTATTCTGCAGAAATAGCTGATGCATGTATTTTGATGGAGGAATAGGACAGGCCTGTATGGAAAAGCTCTGCCAAATACTCCAGGATGTTGGCATTGTCAACCTTGGCAACATCTTTGCCCCTGTCGGCACTCCAAATGAGAAACCTCTTCCATTTTCCTGCATAGTTCCTTCTTGTTGAAGGTCTGCGGGCCTCAAGTATAATGTCTTTAACCCTTTGGGATAAATCTGGGTTAGTTGCTCTTATGTAATGTTCCAGGCAGTCAGTTGCAGAGTTTTCAGGTTTGGATGCAGGATGTTGTAGTTGTTCTGGGTTAACATCAAGGGAATCAGGGTAGTGTCCACATTCTCCCCGAGACATGCTCCACAGTAATGGGTACCAATGTTGTCTTGGCCAGTCTGGAGCTATCAGAATTATCCTTGGACGTTCCTCTTTGATTTTCAATAGCACCTTGTGCATCAAAGGGAGAGGTGGGAATGCATATGCTGTCAGGCCTTTCCAACTGAAGGATAGAGTCCACCTTCCAAGCAAGTGGATGGCATGTCCTTGTGCAGAATTTCTTGAGCTGGTGATTGAGTGGGGATGCGAATAGGTCTATTTGTGGCAGTCCCCATTTCTTTGTGATGGCCTTGAAAATGTCCGGTGTAGCATCCATTCGTGAGCATCCGAGGTAGTTCTGCTTAAAATGTCTGCTAGGATGTTTTTCTTTTTACAAAAAAAATTACTTGTAACTGAATGTTGTAACTCAGAGCCATATTCCATAGGTTTAGGGCCATTCGGCATAGAGGGTATGAATGAGTGCCTCCCTGTTTGTTGATGTACCACATGACTGTGGTGTTGTCTGTCCTTATCATCAACTGGCCTTCTTGGAGGAATGATCTGATATTCTGGATTGCTAGTTGTACTGCCAGCATTTCTTTTTGATTTATGTGCAGGTGCAGCTGCTCTGAGTCCATAAACCTTGTATGCACTTGTCCAGCATGTGGGCCCCCAACCGAGGTCTGAGGCGTCCGTTGTGATGGTTTGGCTTGGTTGAATGCTGTGGAAGGGCAAACCTGGGTTTGACTGGCATGCGCCCACCACAGGAACTCTTGTTTCAGGCATGGAATTAGTGGTATTTGGTTTCTAAGCTGTGCCTGTGTTGAAACCATAAATTCTTTAGGTACCACTGTAGTTTTCTCATATGTAGTCTGGCATGGGGACCAGGATTATGCAGGATGCCATGAAGCCCAAGGCCTGCAGTACTTTCCTTGCTGTTAGTTTGTTCTGCTTTGTTAATGCCAAAAATAGACAGGAAGTTGTTTTGTTTTCTGCAGTTAGGAATGCCATCTGTTTTACTGTGTCCAATTCTGCACCTAAGAAGGTTATTGTTTGGGATGGTATCAGTCTTGACTTTTTATATTGACTGTGTATCCCAGGGCCTGTAGTAAGCAAATGACTCTTTGTAAGTCTTCTGTTAGCTTGTTTTGTTGTCCGCTTGTATTAGGCAGTCGTCCAGGTATGGATAAATTTGGATTCCTGAAGCCTGCAGTGAGCGATTACTGATGCCAGGCATTTCGTGAACACTCTGGCAGTAGATAAGCCAAAGGGCAATGCTGAGAATTGATAATGCTCTGATCCTGCAAGAAATCTGAGGTATCTTCTGCAATGTGGTCGTATGGGGATGTGCAGGTATGCCTCCTTGAGATCTAGAGTTACCAGCCAAAACTCCTTGCCCAGCATGGGAAGAAGTTGCTGTAGGGTCAGCATTTTGAATTTTGGAACAATGATGTATGTGTTTAAAGCGGACAGGTCGAGAAAAGGCCTCCAACTTTTCTCTTTTCTTGGTACCAGGAAGAGTCTGGAGTAAAATTCCTTGCCTTGTTCCATAGATGGTACCCTTTCCACAGCTCTCATCCTTGCTAATTGAGCTATTTGTTTTAGAGCTTCTGTCTTTTGATTTGGTGGTAGGTTTGGCATTCCTCTTTTTCCGGGTAAAGTGTGGAAATGAAACCTGTAGCCTTGGTCTATAGTTTGTAAAATCCACTTGTCTCTTGTGATACAGTGCCAGTTTTTTGAAAATAATGCTAACTTTCCTCTAAGGGTGCTGCTATTTGTTCCCTGGTAGGCGGTGTCTAAGCCAAGTCACTGTGATTGTCCTGTTGTAGTGGCAGTGGTTGTGTCTGTGCCTCGTTGGTTGTTACCTTGCCACTGGCGTCCCTGTAGGCACCTCCTCTGGATTGATTTCTGCCTCTTGTACTTATTCCTCTCTCTCTGAGTTTTAGAGGAGTCTGGAAAGGACCAATTTTTGGAAGGCCAGTTCCTGCTAAACCTTGGGGGCTGTACCTGTAAGAAATCTTTTACTGTTTGTACAGATTTTGCCTTCTCTTCCATTTTCTTCAGTACCTGTTGGGCAGGAGAACCAAATAAACTGACCTTATCCATAGGAGCATCTAATAGCTTTGCTTTAACATGATCCGCAGGACTTGTTCTTTCAACCATGCATGTCTTCTTATAACTGTGCCGGTCATGGCTGATCTAAATGAAGCCTCCAGTGCATCATAGCCACATTTTAAGGAATGGTTACTAACCTGCTGAATGTTATTCACCATTTCTAGAACATATTTCTTATCTAAAGAATCATCCGAGGACAGTTTCTTAGTTAACTGATCAAGCATAAACTCTTGGTATTGGATCATATGGAACTGACAGTTCAATGCTCTAGCTGAGAGAGTAGCAGAGGTGTATACTTTTTTACCCCATCTCTAAGGACCTGGATTCCCTTTCAGAAGGGAGAGGGTTTTAGCTGAGGTTGAAGCTACTGCCTTGGGCCCCTGGGAGATAGTCTCAGGATCTGCGAAAGGAGCCTTGTATAAATGGTGATGAGTGTCCGGGACCCTGTAGAACCTATCTGGCTTAGCAGGGGCTGGAGGTAAAGTATCAGGAGCAGTGCAAGCATCATTAAATGCATCATCCACAACAGGAAGAACTGGAGGTATAGCTAAAGGCCTATGTTGCGGTAAGTGTAAAAGGTCCTAAGCCTTTCTTGAATCTGAGAAATCTTGGCCCTGCCAGTGGAATTGCTCTCTCATGGCATGTAAAGTTTCCCCAAAAGAAAACTCCTCTGGTGGAGAAGCTGAAGGAATCGATTCTTCAGCATCGGAATCTTCATAAGTAGAAAAGGGAGCCTCTGGATGGTCTGTATTGTCTGTATCATCAGAAGAGTCATCTGAGGACACTGGCTCAGGGGGCTCTACTCTAGGTCTCTTTTCTGGAGGTTGAGAGGCCCTGTCTGGGTGAGATTGGGATCCCCTTATTAAAGAGATGAGATCCTCTGCCAGAGTAAGCATTTGAGAACTGGAGCTGGGCCTGTGAGAGGGGGCTTAACAGGCACAGACTTAGAAGTTTTGGCTGCTTTAGCCCTGGCAAAGGCCTTATAGACATGGCTGCAGGAGGCCTAGCAGCACCACGTGCTGGGGTAGAAACATCCAAAGGGATGGTGTCCGATAAATCTTGTGAAACCACAGTAGTAGGTAAAACTTCAGAGGCCGATTCAACTAGGGTAGAGGGGCCTCGGTAGTAGTCATGGATTCAGCTGAAGATTGAACCGTTTGCTCGGTTTCGCCGAAACCGAGACACTCGTTTGCTTAACCGTGGTTTCGCGAAACCGGACCGCGTGTCGGTCCTTTCTTTTTGGCGCTTTAACAATTTGAGTAGTGGAGGATCCGACGGCATTAAGTACGCCGAATCTGAGCCGAAAAACTGTTCAGCAAACTCCGACCGGCCTAAGCGCTCGCCGGTTGAAAGAGCACAGGCTAAACAAGCTACTACGTCGTGGTCTGGGCCTAAACAAGGTAAGCAGTAAGAGTGGAAATCTTTATGAGGTATTTGTTTCCCACAAGTTAAACAGTTATTCACTTTTTCTGACATCGGCTGAGGCAAGAAAGAGTCCCCAACGGGTACTTAGCTTTTAGAAGTCTTCGGTAGTTATCGGTAGTAGTAATCTGATCTGACCGACAACAGCTTCTGCTGCAAGAAAGACTGGGGGCTGATGCCTTTATACGAAGAACTGCAGCTATGACGCCGGGTGAAGTGCGACACCAGCCGAGGCCAGACCCAGACTTTGGAATCAACCGATCAAGGGCTGCCTGACGACAGGACAACCCATTTGTAAGGACTGCAGATGCATCCTTGAAGGACATCAGCCTGAAGCTCAAAAACCTTCAGAGCAGAAGTAAGAGCAAGCAATAAAACCAATCTTCTAGGTGCAATGTTGCAGAGAGGCTGAACCTGTATGCTCAAAAGAAGCCTGTGTCAATTTTTCTAAAACAAAATTAAGATCTTCAGGAGGAGGAATAAGCTTCCTTGGGGACCTAAAATGCAGGACACCTTTAAGAAACTGTTTGACATCAAAGTGAGAAGCCAAAGGAGGATTCAAGGACAGACAGACCGAAATAGCCAAAAAATGGGCATTTACAGAAGAAAAGGCCAAGACAGACTACAGCAACTCACACAAATAGGAGAGGTCCAGAGGGACCCCCACTGAAAGAGTCCTGGTTATGAGCATGGCATCAGACTGAAAAAATCTCTTCCATTAGAATAAACAAGACTTTCTGGTTGCAGGCTTTCTTGCTTCCTGTAAAACCCTGAGCACATCCTCAGAAAAGAGGTGCCTAAAAGGAATCAAAACCATTATCACCCACAGTGTCAGCTGAAGAGTGGACAAGTGAGGATGGAGCACTGACCCCCCTATCCTATGTGAGGTGGTCCAACTGGTGAGGTAACTTTGTGGTGACTGCCCCTGGCCAGATGCACTGAGAGGAGGAACCAGAGTTGTCTTGGCCAAAGGGGAGTCACTAGCAAGATTTCAGAGCAGTCCTGCTCAATCTTCTGCAGGACTCCTGTGAGTAGAGGAAGGGGAGGGAAGGCATAGAGAAACATCCCCTTCTAAGAAAAAGAAAGGGTGCCAGTCCTCCTCACCAGAAGGGCATGGCACTCTGGAGCAGCAAAGAGGGAACTGCCTGTTCAGAGAGGAGATAAAAAGATCTACCTGTGGAATATCCCACTGAAGGACTATGTCCAGAAACACGTCTCTGTGAAGTATCCCTTCGTGAGACTGTATTTTGGACCTGCTCAAACAGTCTGCCACTTGACTGTGCTTTAAAGAAATATACACCACTTGAAGTGTTAACTGAAAACTGAGAACCAGATCCCAGGCCTGAAGACAGACTGCAGAGAAGATAAGATCTTCTGTCCTTGCTTGTTGACATGGCACATTACTGTGGTATTGTCCGTGTAAACCTTCAGAGGGCCTGGAGACATCATGGGGTGAAAAGCCTGAAGGGCCAGAATCAGAGCTCTCATCTCTTTAATGTTGATATGGTCTTAATTCTGATGCAGCCGCCAGAGAGCTTGAACTTTCAGGTAACCACAGGAAACCCCCACTCCATGTCTGAAGCACCGGTGAACATTTCTTGAGATGTTACAGGAGGCTGAAGGGGCAGGCCTGAGTTGCGAGTAAGTTGCTGAACTGAGAGATATGATGAACTCCAGATCCGGTAACAGGGAGATGGCACCTGAAGCAATAGGTTGTCTAGATAAAAAAAAAATCTGAATGCCTTGGAGCCTGCATAAGGCAATCACAGAAGCTAGGCATTTTGTGAACACCCTTGGGGCAGCAGAGAGACCAAAGGGCAATTCAGAGAACTGAAAATGGGAGGAAGAAACAGAGAAACATAAAAACTTCCTCAAAAGACGGTGAAAGGAATATGAAACTAAGCATCCTTCAGATCCAATGACACCAGAAAAGCCTGGGGTAGTATCAGAGGAAACAGGGTTTTAAGAGTAAGCATCTGAAAAGAAGGGACCTTGGGAGATGTGTTGAGCAAGGGGAGAGCCAGATTAGGTCTCCAAGTGCCCTCCTTTCAAGAGATCAGGAACTTCCTGGAGTAAATCCCTTTCCTACTTGTGGAGGAGGGACAGGTTAAATAGTTCCTGGTCCACCAGGGACCCAAGGACCCCTGAGAAATGAGCAAGTTACTTAGAGGAAGCTGGAGAATCACTGAAAAAGGAGGGAGAGACTTCCACACCATGATGCAACTCTGTTGCATGACAGAACCCAATAATCTAAGGTGATGAGATGCCAGTTTGGAAGAGGGACAGACGAAGAGGCAAGAGAGACTGGCCGGGGGGGCAAGATGTCAAAGAGAAGCAGGCTTGTCAGTTAAAGGATGTTTTTGAGCTACAGCAGCCTGAGAAGACTTAGCAGGAGGAGCTTTCCTACCACTCTTCTTGCCTTTAGTGGCCAGATGAGACTGCCTACAAACAGCAGCAGACCTATCAAGACAGTTCCTCTGGAATTTAGGGATAGGAGACCTGACGAGACTTAAAACATAGCAGCAGCAGCAATCCAAGAGAGATTTTTATTACCCAAAGGAGCATCCAGCAACTTGGCCATAATGTCTTCAGGTAAAGACTTCCGGCTAAACATAGAATAATGGCTCAAGAAAGACCCAAAGGAAGCAGCTCTGGAAAATGCATCAGCAGGATTGCAGCTACACTTGGTAACAGTGATGAGCCACCTGAGAGGTAGAACCCAAACTAGATACAGCAGATTTAGTTTCAGAATCAGGGAGGTCAGAAATATCCTGACAAACCTGGGCAATCAAAGGCAGAGCACAGCTGGTCATGTGGGTCTGGTAACTGACGGTTTGAAAGGCCAAAGTAGAAGCAGCATACATTTTCTTATGAATTCTCTCCATTGCCCTACTATCCTTATCAGAAGGCAGAAGTTTGGAAGAGGGTAAAAGTTCGGAAAGTTTGTAATAGGAGAGTGACACAACAGCAAGGTCAGCAGGACACTTAAATAAGACTTGACAATCCTAAAGAACCTTACACAGCCTGTTATGTTTCTCTGGGGCAGAAGGCTGAGAAGCAGGAGACTTAGAAGCAATTATAGAGGTGTAGACAAAGCAGCCAAGACAGGACATACTGCAGAAGGTTTAGAAGGGTCCACCTGAAGCAGCCCATAATACCTTTTCTGGATACCAGACACCCGAGAAGAATTTCACTTAAAGTACTCCATCATTGTAGCTATAATATCTCCAAAAGGCAATTCTTCAAAAGGAGACTCAGGACCAATGTACGCTTCTTCATCTGTACTGTAAGCCAAAGGCAAAAGCATCTGGGAAGAGTGAGACAAGGACCCATTATCAGACTGAATCCCCATCTAAGGAATCAGGTTCTCTTTTCCATTTGGGAGGAGTTGAATTCCAAGGGAGAGCACGCAATGAAACCCATTGGGGAAGCTTCAGGGGCATTAAGACATTAAACAGGCCCCAAGTAAATTCCTGCCATTCCCTTTGAGGATTCTTAGGCTGTACAGAAGTAGGCTCAGTCTTCTGATTTTTCTTGACTGGAAAGTCAGCCCCAACAAACACATAAGGTTCCAACCCTTGACGAGGTTCAATAAGAGTACCCAGAATCTCATCCCTGACCAGAAAATGCAGAATCCCTCTAGAGCCCTCCAAGACAATCAACTGCAATTCCCCCTCTACATCCAGAGCAGATGGCTGTAAAGCCTCAGAGGAAGTGCAAAAGGAAGGATCCATGCCGGCCTCCTACCGAGTTGCAGCAGAGGAATCCTACATAGACACCAGATGGCCTACAGAGCTATCACCTGGTCCTACAGAAATGTCCAATGGATCCTGGACAGCCAAAGAATCCGGCTGAGATTTCTTGGCCTTCTCCATACTTAACCGTACCTTGGGATGAGAAGATTCTACCATGCTACCCTGGGCTAACAGTCTCTCTGGTTCTTGAGATAAATGTGCAGGGAAGATAACCAGGTTCTCAGAGTATTCAGCACAAATGCTTTACAAATGCTAAAGGATGTATGGTTGTGGGAAGCACCCAGACAAAAGACACGGTTCATGATGATCCTTAAGGGGAATCTGCCCCTCACACTGACATTTTTCCCTTCTTGGAAGGCATGAACTCTAAGTAACCAAATAAAATAAAGAACAAGACCAAAATAAAAAGAAAAAAGATTCCAACAGGGCACTTATCTGAGAGCTATGTATTTAGTACAAAGGGCATTCACACCAATGAGTGATGATGGCATTCGAAGCGGCAGCTAAGACGTTCTGGGTGACTGTATTCTTATGTCACTTTTATGCCCTACGTCCTGAACAGGGAGCATACATGTAACACAGGGCAAATACAAGATCTACAAGTTCTGGTACACTGGCCAGATGTTGAGCTATCCTTGGTAGGAGATCCCTAAAGGTTCAGAATACTGCAACAATGACACAGAAAGAAATCTTATGCAATTGTCATTCTTATACTGTGACTTGATTTTAAAAAAGCTTGCTTTTTCTGTGTTTTTAATAACAGCTGGAAAGGCTTTACCAAGATGCCAGAGTGTGAGTTCCTTTCTTGGTTTCCGTTTGCCTGTTTGTTGTTTTATTACTGTTTGATCTCTTTATTGTTGCATTTATTATATCTTTTGGGTTTGTTGCAGTGTCTGCTATAATGGGGTTTGCTCCATAGACATGGATACTATAAGCATCAACACTGATATCAACGATACAGTGACAAAGACCTTCTTCTGTCATCTCTGGTGGTTGGTTTAAATGAAGTGATGGTACTTGTTAGTGTTTCATGTTTCTGTACCTTTTACAAGCAGCACAAACATTGCTGCTTGCAGAAGCAACTAAGGTTATGGAATTTCAGGCATCACACACTGGAAGTTTTCCAGTGGCTGCTGTTTTACAAGTGTTGTGAACATTTTGAAAAACAGGGCAATTCTTCCTATGGATTATGTGCCCTTAAACACCTGAAACAGTATTTCTTCCGGAGAAAAAATCTGCAAGATAGGCTATTTAAAATATTGAAGTCTCATTAAAACTGATACCATGGGATATAGCCTGATGGTTAAGAAAATGAATCTTCTTGATCTAAAGTAATATACTAAGAGGAAAAGATGCTGAAAGATAAAACTGTACTCACCCCAATCTGATGAAAAAGGAGGTAGCCTCACTGTTGCAGTATTCCAAACTGTTGGGTTACCTTAACAAGTAACCTAGTCAGTAGGCCAAGGTACTAAAGCCAAAACCTTCCATATAGCCAGATGTCTGATGTATGACCTAAGCCTGTGGGCATAATATATAAGTAGATGTATGCATGTAAATTAGACCATCTCCAAGCCATTAAACCTGATGAGGCCTGGGTAGCAAAATAAAATGGTCAGCTAAGAGGGAAGAGGCAAGAGGCAAGAGGATAGTTGTCCCATTTGTCCATGAGGAAAAGGAAGTCTTAGAAAAAGGGGGAAGGTAGGGTGGGAAGGAGTACTGAAACAACGATCAGTAAGACATCTACTGTTATGGTACATTCTTACACAACTGTACTATGTTCTTTTTTAGATCACTGTTGCAGTATTCCAAACTGCTGGGCGATTCCCAAAACTTAGGAAATGAAACGGGTAGGTGAATGAGATATAGGACTGTCCAGTAATCTGGGAAGACTGATCTGATGTTGATCTGATGAAGGCTGCTCTGGATTTAGAAAAGGCATCTAACAATGTAATGTTTAGTAAAGGTATGCAGAGAAGGCCAAGTAAATGCTTCAAGGAAGGCTGCAGAGTCTATCCCCTTGTAAAAACACTCCAGAAGAGGCTACAGCTATAGTAGTGCGTGCCTTTGATGGAGATGGTAAGGCTTTACCATGTGGAGTGTAGTAGAAAATAACAGACTTAGAATGCAATTGGCAATGGTCTGTTTAGACAGTTTTCCCCTAACATGGAACCCTGGAAGGAGATTAACAACTGGTCAGACTTGTGGATGCCCTTAGTCCTATCCAAATAGAACTAGGGTTGTCTATGCATATCCAGGAAGTGTAGGATCCTTTCTCCCTTGAATGAGTAAAGAAAGTCGGAATATGTAAGGCCCGATTAAGAGAGAGTTCACTGACCACTTTCAGCATAAAGCATAGATTAGCCATCAAAGCCAACCTTTTCTTATGAAATATAAGCAAATGAGGGGTTGTCACAAGGGCCTGTAATTTGGGGACTCATCCAGCTGAGGTAAGGGCTCCCAGAAGAAAGGTTTTTTCAAGTGCATAATTTGAGAGAAGCAGAAGATGCTGGATCAATAAGAGGGGGGATAACTTTTTTTTTATCACAAAGCTGATGTCCCACGCAGGAGGAAATAGTTTTCCTAGGAGGTTTCAGTTGGCCTTCACCTTTAAGAAACTGTTTTATGTCTAGCCAGGACAGAAGAGAGATCTAGAAACAGGCAAGAAGAAATGGCTGAAAGGTGTGCCTTAACAGAGGAGTATGCTTGGTCAGATTTCAGCAGCTCAAACAAATAAGAGAGGACCATTGTGGGTGCTTGATTTTACAAGGTACGGGTTATGACAATGGCACCAAATAATAAATCTTCTCCACTTAGCTATGTAAGATTTACTATGAGTAGGTTTCCTTGCCTCCTGGAGAATCTAAAGCATTTCCTCAGAAAACTTATGTCTAAAAGAGATGGGCTGGGGTGAAGCAATGAGCCCTTCTGTTGTGTGAGAAAGTCCACAGTGAATAAGATGCAAGGATGGCGTCTGGTTAGAAGGTAGTAAAAGCGAAACCAATACTGCCTTGGCCAAAAGGGAGGAACCACGAACATCTTTGAATTGTCTCTCTCTGAATCTTCAGTAAGACTTGGGGAAGAAGAGGAAGTGTAGGGAAGGCGTAGAGAAATCTTCCTTCCCAATGAAAGGGCATTTTATCCATTTTCCACACTTGAGGACAGTATGTCCTGGTGCAAAACACAGGAAGTTGCTCGTCAGTGATGGAGGCAAACATGGGGGAAGGAATGTGAAGGTAGGTACCCTTTAGATCCAAAGATACTATGAATAACTGCAGAAGAATAAATGAATGGCAAAAGAGTTTGTAGAGGCATCTTGAAAGAAGGAACTTTGAGGAAAGTACTGAGGTTGGAAAGATGCAAAACAGATCTCCACTCTCTTCCTTTTCTTGAATCAAGAAATAATCTGGAGTAGAAACCTTCTCCTACAAACTGTGGAGGAACAGTCTCTGTAGTGCCTTGCTTCAGCAAGGCTTGGATAATGGGACGGAGCAACTTTAACTGATTGTGGGGAGGGGACGGTGTCATTGAAAGGGGCAACTTCCTTCCCAAGTCATTCTGCAGCTCTTTTGATTAATGGATAAGATCCATTTGTCTGCAGTGATGGGAGGGCAGACTTGTCTAAGTAGCAAGGCTTCTCATATTTGGAATTCTTGTCTAGTCTTTCTTGGAATCATTTTCTAAGCATTTTCCTAGATTCACTGAAAGCAAAAGAAGTGGGTTGTGCAACATAATTTTTCTGGTATCCTGGCACAGGCATAATAAAGATATATGTACAGTCCATGACTTTGATCCTGTAAATATTTAAACAAGCTGGTCGCATCTGGGCCAAACAACAGGTCCCTTTTTCAGAGGTGAATCAAGAAGTTTGGCCTTAATGTCCTCAAGCAGGGGTTGAGAGTATAACCACGTGTACCTCCTAATAAAAGAGCCTGTGGAATCTGCTCTGGAGAAAGAGTTCACTGTATCACAGCTGCATTTTATGTCCTGTCTAGTCACTTGGGTGGTCTGAGCTACCATGGATATGGTCTGCTGTTTACTGCCTGCTTCTGCCATAAAAGACAATGTTTTATTTAGATTTCCCAGAACAAACAGGAAGCATTTTGTCATCTGTGTCTGGTAGTTTTGAGCTCTAAAAGCAAGAGTGGAAGATGTATAAAACTTCTTCCCCAATCTGTCTATTGCTCTACTGTCGGACAGAAGAGCATTAGCAGTAGGGAGTAACTCAGAAGGTTTGTCTGTGGACATGGAAAAACACCTAAGGGTGAGACATTTGGCTTTTGTACAGAAATTTTAATTTACTTCACAGATCTGCTTAGATTCCCATTGAAAATGTTTCATCATACTAGCAACGGTTTCTTCAAAAGAAGCTTCTTCATATGAACAGTCTGGTGAAAGGGAATCGCCAACATCAAAACAAGCTAATCTGTGCTAAGTAGGCCAAGGAGTGCCTATCTGAATCAGATTCATCCTCTTTATGCTCACAAGATGATTCCAAGCGTCCCTTTTGGGGGGTGGGAGGAAAGGTCTGAGTACCACAATGGCCTTAAAACGTCCTCGTGTAAAGTCCATTGCCTACTTTTCTTTGGACATCTGAGGAGAAGGAACATTTTTCATCTTTTGTTTTTTTTTTTTGGGTGCTCCTGTTGCAAAGCTGACTAGCAGCTGGTCAGATTTTCTGAAAGGCTTAGTCCTATTAAGGTAGAACCTGAGCTGGCTGTGCACATCCAAAGAGTGCAGGATCCTCTCCCCTTTATTCTGAGGGTTAGGGAAGAAGGTTGGCAAATGGATGGATTGGTTTAGGGCCATACTGGACACCACCTTAGCCATAAAGTACGGGTTAGTCCTGAGGGAAACCCTGTCAGCATGGAAGACAATAAAGGGTTCCACAGCCATCAGGGCCTGAAGCTCAGACACTCTTCTAGCTGAAGTGATAGCTACAAGCAAGGCTGTTTTCCTAGAGAGGAATTTTAACTCTGCTGAAGGAGCAGGTTCAAAAGGGGGAAGCGTGAGCTTTTCCAGTACAAAGTTAAGGTCCCAGGCAGGGGTGGGTGCTCTCCTCTGGGGCCTTAAGTTGTTTGTCCCTCTCAGGAACTGTTTGATGAGAGAGTGAGAAAAAAAGAGGTGGCTCAGTATTCTAATAAGCCGAAATGGCAGAGACATGAATCTTAATGGAGAAGGACAGGCCTCTGTGGAGTAGCTCTGCTAGGTAATCCAGGATTAGAGGTAAGGAAGGCACTGCTGTGTCCTTTCCTTTAGACTGAATCCAAGAACAATATATTTTCCACTTTTTGGCATAGGATTTCCTAGTACTAGGCCTTCTGGCTTCAAGAATGACGTTCAGCACCTGTTTGCTTAGGGTTCCTGATGGAGTATTCAAGGAATAAGCCAGGTTGCAAGATTTAGGGTTTGCAATTGTGGATACAAAATCTGTCCCTCCTGCTGTGACAGCAGGATAGGGGTCTGGTGTAGGTGCCAGGGTGGCACCGTTGTCAGGCTGCGCAGGAGTGGGTACCAGTGCTGGCGTGGCCAGTCCGGGGCTATCAGAATTGTCCTTGGCCTGTCTTTTTTTATCTTGAGTAATACTCTTGAGAGAAGGGGCAGAGGGGGAAAGGCACAGATTGAGAGGTTTTCCCATTGAAAGGACAGGGCATCCACCTTCCAGGCCCTGCTGTGAGGGTTCATGGTGCAGAATTTGCTTAACTGGTGGTTGCTGGAGGAGGCAAAGAGATCCACCTCTGGATGAGAAGGTTGAAGGTGCTGGGCTCCAATTTCTACTTGTGTGGGTCTAGGAGATTGCTGCTTAAGTCATCTGCCAGTGAAGTTTGTCTGCCTGGCAGGAACTGAGCTTACAGATGGACTTGGTTGTCCAAAGCAGTGCTCCACAGAGTCATGGCTAACCTGTAGAGTGGATAAGAATGGGTTCCCCTGCTTGTTTATGTACCACATAACTGTGGTGTTGTCTGTTTTTATCAGTAGTTGTCCTGGAAGGATTAGGTATCTGAAAGCTGTCAGTGCATTCTGTACAGCTAGCATCTTATTTTGGCTTATGTGCAGGAGAATTTGGCTTAGGATCCAGTGGCCCTGAATGCATTTGCCAGCCATGTGAGCCCCCCCCCCCCCCCATGCACAGTCTGATGTGTCTGTGGTCAGGATTTGGGTGTCGTGCGGTAGAGTAAAATGCAGTCCCTTGTTGTGGTTGCATGCTTCTGCCCACCAAAGGAACTCTGCCCTCAGGCACGGTATGATAGGAATGACTGTTTCCAGGTCCTGAGAATGATGGCACCTAAGACGTTTAAGTATCACTGAAGTCTTCTCATATGCAGTCTTGCATATGGAATTAGCAGAATACATGAGGCCAAGAACCCTAGGGCTTGCAGTATTTTTCTTGCAGTTAGCTGGGTTCTAGCAGCCATTTGCTTGAAGTAGTCTGTCAGACAGACCTGTTTTTCTGAAGTTAGAAATGCCATCGGGGAAGTTGTGTCCAAGCTTGCACCCAGGAATACAATCTTTTGACTGGGCACCTGTTGTGATTTATTTTCGTTGATAGTGTACCCCAATTAAGTGAGAAGGCTTTTTGCAAATGCCAGGTGCTGAAGAAGCAAATCCTGGCTGTCCACCTGAATCAGGCAGTTGTCCAAGTATGGGTAAATTTGGATATTTCTCTGCTTGCAGTATGCAAATGGCTGGAGCCAGGCACTTTGTGAACACCCTGGGCGCAGTAGATAAGCCAAAGGGAAGTGCAGAGAACTAATAATGCATAGATCCTGTCCTGAAACAAAGATATTTCCTGCATGATTCCCTGATGGGGATGTGCAGATAAGCTTCTTTTAAGTCTAGGGCATCTAACCAGGCATCCTTGGCTAACATAGGGAGAAGCTGTTGCAGGGTAAGCATCTTGAATTTTGGGACCACCAGGAAGGTGTTGAGAATTGAAAGATCCAAGATTGGGCACCAAGAGCCTTCCTTCCCGAGTTCCAGGAATAGTCTGGAGTAAAAATCCTGACCCATTTTGTTCTACTGGAACAGGCTGAATAGCTGTGATGTTGAGCAGGGAAAGTACTTGGTTTTGAGCCCGTGCCCACTGGTTTGGAAGAAGGTCTGGAAACCCACTTGGGGTTGGCGGTGAATGGAAATAAAATTTGTACCCCTGGGATACAATGTTGAAGCTCCATCGGTCCTGAGTGATGGACATCCAGTTTTTTGCGTGAAGGACAAGTTTTCCTCCTAGGGGCACAAGCAATTGGGTAGGACTGGGAAGTAGAGTTGAAAAGTCACTGTGAACTTTTTCCATAGGCAGGTGGCTTACCACTCCCTGTTTTAGGGCTGAGGGAATGCCATTGCTTAGATCTCTGCATACCCTGAGACTATAGTCTTTGTGGTTTGTTTCCCCTGGGTCTTGTTTGGGAAGGCCTGGAGGGAGTTGGAAAGGACCAGTGTTTTAAAGGGCAATGCCTACTGAATCTAGGTGGTTGCACTTGTAAGAATTCTTTAACAGTTTGCATTGATTTAGCTTTTTCTTCCATCTTTTTAAGAACTACTTCTGCTTTGGTGGCAAACAAACAGTCCTTATTTAATGGAGCGTCTAGTAATTTGGATTTGACATGATCTGGCAAGGTCTGCTCCTTCAGCCAAGCATGTCTTCTCAGTACAGAGTCAGTGGCTGCAGACCTGCATGATGCTTCTATTGCATCAAAACCACACTAAAAAATATACTTACTAACTTGGTTTGCAGAATGCATAAACTCTTGCAAATCTTTATTTTCTGCACAATCTGGAAATATTACAATTTTTTGTTTAATGAGTTCCATAATATGCTGCTGGCACTTCAGCACGTGAAACTGGCAATTCAATGCCCTGATAGCAAGAGTTGCAGAGGTATATACCTTCTTACCCCATCTGTCTAAAGCTCTGGAATCCCTGTCTGAAGGGGTAGGATTTTTGGCTGTAGTAGCCTTAATACCTTTAGGTCCCTAGGAAATGATCTCTGGATCAGCTGTAGGATTCTTGAAAAGAAACTTGTGGGAATCAGGTACTCATGAGTACCGGTCAGGTTTCCTAGGGGCCAGAGGTAAGGTGTCTGGAGTAAGACTGGATTCCATGAAAATATCATCCACAACATCCAGGACAGCAGGTATAGCTAAAGGCCTGTGCTGAGGCAGCTCTAAAAATTTTCAGAGTCTCTTTTTGGACTGAGGATAACCTTGACATTCCCAATGGAAAAGCTTTCTTAAAGTATGCAAGGTTTCACCAAAAGAAAAATCCTCTGGAGGGGAGGCAGAGGGAATGGATTCCTCTGCATCTGAATCCTCATAGGCTGATAAGGGCATGTCCTGATAATCAGAAAGGTCACAGTCTGTAGAATCTGAAGGCAACTGAATTCTTTGTCTCTTAGCTGGGAAAGGCTGGCTTCCCCTAATTAGCGTAATAAGGTCTTCAGCCATTCTAAGCATTTATTTTTGTGGCATGGGTGCCTGAGCATGCTCTTTGGTCATCGGTTTTCTAGGTGTAGTGCGTACTCTGGGCCTAAGAAACTCGGTAGTTTTGGCTAAAAAAGTCATCGATTTAATTCTAACATTGGTAGGTTGGAAAACACCCTCAGAAGCTGGTGCCTGCACAGCATCTCCGGACCCATCCAAGGTAGAGACATCCTCTGGTTCCAAAGTCGAAGAAGCATCTCGCTGCATACCGGACTCTGAATGGGTCTCAGCAGAGGCCTCCGAATCCAAAGAAGCGGGCATCAGGGGCTGCAAAGGCACCTCAATGAGTACCGGCGGACTGGCGACTAGCTTAACGGAAGCGTTGTCAGCAGTTTTGGACCTATGCGGACTGTCTCTGTCTTTATCCTTACGTTTTTTCGGAAGATCGGTAGTCGGATGGCTTACCAAAGCCATTTCAGAATATGAAGATCGAAAGCGAAAGAATTTAACAACAAAAACAGCCCAATGATGAATGGTTCGTGCGTTAAACAAGGCACAAAACTGACAGAGAGGGACGTCGTGGTCTGGGCCTAAACAGGTGATGCAGTAAGAATTAAAATCTCTGTGAGTTATTTGCTTTCCACAGGCAAGACAATTGTTAACTTTTTCTGACATCAGTTAGAGCAAGAAAAAAGGATCCCCAACGGGGTAGTTAGCTTTAGAAGACTTCAGGATTATCAACTCGAAAAACAAAAATTTCATGTAGTGGCCGACCAGCACTTGTGAACTGCTTTTGCTTCGGGCTCCTCCCCAGCAAGAAAGACTGATGTAATGGCGTCGGCTGCCTGTTTTTACACTCCTGACGACCTGATGTCATGGAAGAAGTGACAGCATTCAACACAGAAATACTAAGACTCTGGTATTTGGGCCGACTGAGGGCTACCTGGAGGCAGATAACCAAAGTGTGATGAGTGCAACAGTGAAACACGAAGAACATCAAATAATGCAATCAAAGAAAAAAGAAAGGTTCCCCAAAGGGACACATCTGAACCAGTGAAGGCCAACAGTACCAATGATGACGGATAGAACAGACTGACAGGGACAAGACCTGCATTTGGACTGGTGGTGAGATATTCTGAGGATTTCCA
Source organism: Protopterus annectens (assembly GCF_019279795.1). NCBI lineage: Eukaryota > Metazoa > Chordata > Ceratodontiformes > Protopteridae > Protopterus > Protopterus annectens. The sequence goes on from NC_056728.1 coordinate 1,610,613,353, forward strand.
CTCATACGTCCTCTTATGCAGCCCTACTCTTGCAGGTTCTGGTCATAAATCGGACATATAGCTATATGGAAGGTTATGGCTTTGGCAACCTAGCCGGATGTCCGGTTTATTTGGTGAGATAACCCAACAGTTTGGAATACTGCAACAGTGACCTAAGACAGAGCATCTTAAGACACAGTGCTCCAACATGGAATACACACAGAAATTGAGCACATACCTGCATTAGCACATTTCAGTGCAATATCTGCATTTGTACCTCCAGAAAAGGAAAGCAGCCTTAGAATTTCAAGCCAAAGAGAGACATGCTAAGGTGGGACACAATCCAAATGTTATGATTTCCTGTTATACTGAACATGCTCTGAAGATGGATTAAGATAACTCATCAGGAGCAAATAATAAATAGAAGTACCACAGAGACAGAAGAATTGGAAGTTTAGGAAAAAATAGACCATGCTATTTATATTAACACTGCTTAACAAGCCACTACGCTAACTGATTGCTTCAGAATCATAAAAAGAGACATTAGGCTCCCAGAAGACTGACATCGTTAAAGAAGGAGGAAGGGGAGGATCTCAATCATGTTAAAAGACTATGAGTTTGAAAACGGATGATAATGATACTGACAGCTATCAAACAACATGTCCCTTACTATTACCATTAAGGGTAGTATATGCTGTCTTCTAAATCATTTGCTACTCTAAAAGCACTTTGTGCTTCTCTCCAATGCAAACATTAGTATGTTGAGTCAAGTTTTTTGCATCTACCAAAACGTATCAGTTTCACTTGTTATCGCAGTCCTCCCCTCCTCATTTAAATTCTACCCTGCTAATAAACTGAAGTGTTCTTACCATTTTCTTGATGTTTTGTGGAGCAGTCAATCCAGTTGTACTGATTTGCAACCCACACCATCTCAAACTGACGGAACATTATTTTAAAGCTCCAAGTATAGGGAACAAAGGAAAAAATATCAGGTGCACTGTCGCTTGACCAGTCCTGTATTAAATCTAAAACAAGAAATTACCATGATTACACACACATTTCAATATTTTGTGTCACAGCTCCTTTCTTAACTTTGACATCTTTTTAAATATGCACAATTTCCTTATTATACATTCAGTGCATCTTCTTGAAGCACAACAGTGAATGAAAATACACCAGTTAAAAGAGTTATGTACTTACCATAACTTGGAATCTGTGCTACCCAATGTCATTATTCATCACGGATGGGTCTTGGATCTGACCTCAGATCCGAGCCAACAGTGCAAGCGACAGCCCCTGAGCTCAAACTCCATTCCTCCCAAGATCTTCTGCTACACATAATTCTCAGATCGCGTTTGCTAGATAGAAACGAGGACAGTGAAACTGCCCACCAGAAGGAATAGGGATACTAATAATACCATTACTCCATAATTCCTCAGTCACCAGAAGGAGAGGGAGTGGAGGGTAGGAACGTGATGAATAATGACACTGGACAGCACAGATTCCAAGTTATGGTAAGTACATAACTCTATCTGATGCTATCCATGTCATTACAGATCATGAATGGGTCAGAGTACCCAGCTATCCACAACCCTGGGAGGTGCCAGAGCACAGAAAAACAAAACAAAGCCCTACCCCTGCACACCAAGCCCTGTTTGTAAAGTGTTACAAAGGTATACGGATTTTACCAAGAAGCAGCAGCACAAATGTCATCCTGGGAAGTCCTACCCCAGAAGGCCGAAGAAGTGGCCACCAACCTAGTAGAATAGGCTTTAACTGGCTTGGGAAGTTCAATGTGATTGCTTTCACAAGTGATCCAAGAAACAGAAATCTTGGAAATGGCCTGGCCTTTCATGGTCTGAATGCACATCCAGGCAATGCGGTTTGTACTCCCATTTGTTTGAAAAATTGGGGATAAAGATGGTTAGTTGAACTGATTGATTAAGATTAGCTTCTGAGGCTACTTTCGGAATGAATGAAAGCCTGGCTCTGAGAGATACCTTATCCTTGTGAAAAAAATGAAGGGGGCCTTGATGCAAAGAGCCTGCAATTCAGAAACTCTCTTGGCAGAGGTAATAGCCACCAAAAATGCCATCTTCCAAGACAAAAATTTAATATCACACTTAGCCGCAGGCTCAAAGGGAGGTTGTGTCAGGGACTGTAGGACCAAGGTAAGATCCCAAGGAGAAGGATCTTTGAAAGGAGGCCTAAGCAAGAAAACTCCCTTAAGAAAGGCCTTACAAGGCCTACAAGAAAATGTGGCGCTTTCACTTAAGTGCAAGTTGGATACAGCCAGCAATTGAAGTTTACTTGTCGAGAAGCTAGCCCCTTGTTGAAACAGAGAGGAAAGGAACGACAAAATGTCAGGAATAGAAGCTGAAAATGGATCCATGTCATGCTGACCGAGCTCAAAGAGACAATCTGTTCCATGTGCTGGAATAAACTTTTTACTAGAAGGCTTTTGGGATGTTAAGACAATATCCTTCACAGGAGAAGGCAGTTTAAGCTGCCAGACAATCAATGGAACTGGAGGTACCAAGCTGTCAGGGGAAGTGACTGAAGGTTGGGAAGAGGAAGCCCCCAGGGATGGGAAATGAGATCCTCGACTGGATCTAACATCCAAAGTGGATATTTCAGATGAGACCAAAGGAGGGAGAACCATGTCTGACGAGGCCAGAAGGGGCAATGAGGATGAGAGGAGTCTTCAGGCGAAGTGCTTTCTGTAAGACTTTGGGAATAAGGGGAGTTGGAGGACAGGTGTACAGAAGACCCAGCAGCCAATCGTGGGCCAGACCGTCCTTGGGCGACTCCCCCAGTGGGGTGTTCAATGCAAAGTATTTGCTGCATTTGTGATAGATTGGTAAGCCAAACAGATCACAGCAAGGGAGACCTCAAAGGTCGAAAATCTGACTCGCCACTGACTGGTTCAGGGACGACTCATGGGGGCTCAGGATAGATCTGCTGAGCCTGTCTGCCAACATGTTGGAAACTCCTGGAATATGCATTGCAAGAAGAAAGCACCTGGAGGACATCACCCATTCCCACACTCTCATGGCCTCTCTGCACAGAGGATACAATCATGTTCCCCCCGTTTGTTGATGTACCAGACTAATGCCATGTTGTCTGAATTGCCATAGTCAATAGAGGGAGATGGTCCTGGAAGGCTTGCAATGAGAGAATTGCTCTCATCTCTAGGACACTGATGTGCAACTTAGTCTCCGATGGGGACCGCATGCCTTGGACTGTCCTTTCCTGAAAATGCACCCCCTCCCCAACAGGAAGGTGTCTGTGGTCACTGTAGCCTGGGGAAGAAAAAAAGGTTCCCCGAATTGTGTCTACACTGCATGGGGAAAAAGCTGCAGTCCCCAACACCATGTCCACAAGAACTCCTATAAATTCCAATCTCTGGCACGGAGCAAGATGAGATTTGGGAAGGTTCCCTTTGATCCCCAGGTCTTAAAAGAGGCTGGGAGTGTTATCTGTGGCTCATGCGAGTTGATGCCGTGTGGGAGCAGTGAGGAGCCAATCGTCCAGGTACGGAAAGACCCGAAACCCCTGCAGCCAGAGATGGGGTGCTACCACTGCCATACAGAGCATGAACATCTGGGGGGCTGAGGTGAGACTGAAGGGCAGGGCTTGGAACTGATAGTGATTGGCCTCAACTGAAAGTGCAAGCATCTCCTGGAGCACCTGTTGATTTTTGTAATAGTACGCATCCTTGAGATCCACTGAGCACATCCAATCGTCCTTGTGCAGAAGTGGAAGAATGGACTAAACAGTGACCAACAGAACTTCGACTTCTTGACTGACAAATTCAAAATGCTGACATCCAAAATGGAACACAGGTCCCCAGTTTTCTTGGGCACTAAAAAGAAGCAAGAGTAGGTTCCAAACCCTCGCTGTCCTGTTGGGACCTCCTGGATGGCTCTTTTTTGAAGAAGGTCTTGAACCTCTGCAAAAGCTAACTCCTTCAGATAGGGTGGAACATCCGGGAGTGACTTTTGAATTACTGGGGGCTGATCGAAAAATATGAAGTATCCCCTGGACACAATGCTCATCTCCACTGGTCTGAGGTAATAGCAGCCCAAGCAAGGGGGTGCAACGAGATACGGCCCCTGACTGCCCCTCCAGGGCAGGACAGTCGGGCAGCACATTAGGAGTGCTGTGGAGGTTTCTCAGAAAAGGGTTCTCGGGAGCCCTGATTTTGCGAGCCTCTTCTCCCTCTGGGGTGGCATCTGTTATCAAATCCCCTTCACCGGCTGGAAGAGGATTCCTGAGGAGCATCCTGGAAAGCAGAATGAGCCCTGCGGAACCACAGCTTCTTATTACCCCACTGATTCTTGGAGGAGGAACGCCGGGAAGTCGAAAACTTGATCCCAACTGTAGACAAAATCTTTCCTTGCTGCTCTCTGTGGGTCAAGGTTTCCTTGCCAGAGGGACCAAACAAAGTAGATCCATCAAATGGGGCATTGGTAAAGGATCCTTTGAAGTTATCCACAAAGGTGAGGCCAGGCATGGCAGCCAATAGCAATGCCGGTGCCCACTGGTCGAGAGGTGGCCTCAGCCACATTAGAGATCAACCTTATTGAGGCGTTAGAAAGGGATGTGAGAGTAGAAAGCTTTGAAGAGACTAGCTTAAGGCTCTCTGGAGGCAGCAACTCTGAAATGGAAGAGGAAAGCTCCGACAGGAAATCCTTCTGCAGCCATGTGAAGTGTGCCATGCAATTTGTATTCCTCAGTCTGAACATAGCTGAGGCATACACACACTTCCCAAAACGGTCAAACACCCTTGACTCTCTATTCAGGGGATGGACCACAGAGCTCTGTCCCACAAGCTCCTTTTTGGTGGCTGCAGCAACCGCAATGGCATCAACTGGGACACCCTTGCTCCAAAAGGCTTTATCTTTAGGTGGACTCAGGAATTTGTCCGCTCTCTTAGGGACTGGTTCTACTGCGTCCAGCTCCTTCCATGTCTGGCTGGAAATGAGCTGGATATGCTCATCTGCAGGTGGAGACACCCAGGAGGTAAGATGGGTCTGTCCCGAAGGGCTTCAGGAACACAGATTTCTCAGAGGACAGGGGTGGGGGAGGGAGACCAACCCTCCTGCTCTTTCAAGATCTTGAGAATGTCCCCAAAGGACACCGCTTCAGACGGAAGTCTGGGGGACCTGTCCCCTTCCTTGAAATCCATGTTCTCAGTGAGGGACTCTCAAGGGGAGTCTAAGAGTCTCCTATTGCATGTCCTCTTCCAGAGAGGCTCCTCCATCATGGGCTCTGGGGAGGACTAGGAAGAGGGGGAGTACCCCGATGGGGGTAATGCCCTTCTGAAGGTGCTCACGGGAGTACCCCGATGGGGGTAATGCCCTTCTGAAGGTGCTCACGGGAGGACCGACCCCGAATAGATAATGAGGACTTGCCACTCAAAGTAGAACAAGGCGGGGGGGGGGTCCAGAGCCAAGGTTGAGGCTGCTGACCATCTGAAGATGGTCCTCTCTATCGCCCGGAAGGCTTTATAGGCTGGAGGAAGCCCGACCTTCAACCCCGCCGGGGCGGAAGGGGGGACCCTGACACAGCATCAACATCCCTGGATATCGGTCCCAAGCTGTCTAAAGTGGATGACCCCAAGGGAAGGGAACTGTCCGAACACCATGGACCAGATTCCCCTCCCCCCGGTGGCCCCCACGGACCTCTACGGCCAAGGCATCACCAGCTCCAAGGGCAGTGGAGCTGATCCCACCAGTGAACTAAGCGGTGTGGTAATGGAAAGACTACCCGACACAGACGGCGTCTCCCTGGGCATGCTCTGACCCTGGGAAACAGAGCTCGCATGAGTCAGACGAGGAGAGAGGAGTTTTGACAAAGGTGAAGAGCCCCTTGTCAAGTGGCTAGGGGATGGCAACAATCCAAGTTTAATTTGGGCTTTGAGGAAGCTCATCATCCAATCCATGTCTGAAAGGAGCAAACTTCTGGTAGACCTGGAGGAAATGGAAGAATGGTCTAACCGAGACAAAGGTCTGTAGTCTCTGGAGGAGTATCTACTTGGACTGTCTTGGATCTGACTTCCTAGTAGTAGCTGGGGTGTTATCAATAAGGATAGGCTCTAAGGAAGCCTCCAGATCCAACGGCCTGAATGGATCTGTGGACAGTAAGGACCCCCATGGACGGATCCAATGACCATTCGGATCAGAGGGGGTTTCGGACCTGATCAGATCTAAGGACCTGCAAGCCTCTGTGGACTCAGATCTGATGGGGGGAGCTGAAGTTCTCTGAATGCCGATGCCCCCGAGGTTAGTCTGGGAAAGTGGGATCAGAGAGCCTCAGCCTTTTTGCAGGGGAGTCCTGAGAGGAAGAGGGCTTCCTCTTGGGGGCTTTAGAAGGGGAACCCAAGACCCGGGGACCCTCTTTAACAAGCCCATTAAGTAAAACCTTATTTCTATTAATCTAAAACCATTGGTTATTCTGATTCTGGAAATGCATTCCATGTTTCTCTTAAAAATGTGGAGGGACACTTTTTAAATAAATGTAACAGAAGTACCACAATGAGCTGAGGAAATCAACACAGATGATAACACCACATCAGCTGTGAATGTCAGGACTCTCTACAAGGGGTAATGTCTGTAATTTCCTCTTCTGAGGTCCATCTTGTATGGCAAAATTCTTACTTTCCTCAGCTGCAGCACTAAGGAATGTACAAGCCTCCTACTGACTTATGCACTAATGTCATGGGACAAACCTAGTAGGCTGCACTCAGCCCCATGCATCACTGCTCTAACCTTCAATTAAACTAAGCATGCACACTTGTAAGATAAAGAAACAAGGATATATAATCTAACTTGCCAGTCTTAACAGGGGTCTACAGCTTCAAAGCAGATAGAGGGGCTGCCCAAGCATAGGGGATGATGAAAGAGTGACAAGTACTACTGCAAAAGGTTCTGCAAAGGTCAACTGATGTAATGAGTACTCACTTATCTGCTATATCTTACTTTGAGGGATTCCGTAACAGCTAGGACAGTAATTCCCAAATGACATCAAAAACACCTCCCATGGAGGTAGAAGACAAAAAAATAACACCAGAAGGCTAAGTCCAGAAGGATTAGGATGATAAAAGAAGCACAACTACTGGGATTATACTCTAAGCAGTAGTGCTTGGTGAAGACATGAACTAATTACCAAGTCACCAAACCTGAAATATCTGCAATAGACACACTCTTGAAAAAGGAACTGGAAACAGTGACATCCCTGATGGAATGAGCTTTGATTGCACTAGTCAAGAGGTAGTTAGACAGCAAAAGGCTAAAAAAATGCATTTTGCAATCTATGTGGATAGGGTTTGTTTAGTTACATGGAAGCTCTCCTTACCTGGAGCAAAGACTAAAAGCTGTTGCAACTCAAAAAAAAAACTCATGCTTTTACTATGGGATATACAATTTCAGCATTTTTGTGTCCTCCTTCAAGAAGGTCCCTACCACGCGTTACTCCATTACCATCCTTCCTCAGGTAAAACCTGAAGATGCTCTCAAGATAGCAGATAGTGTTCTCTCTCACTCGCTCTCTTTTTCTCTTGGATTCTGGCCCTTCGGGGGGGGGGGGGGCAGATGGTGAACGGACAATCAAGGACTGCACCAAAAACATTTTCAGGGAGAAATGTGGATGTCTTAAGGCATTCCAATACATATGAAAGATGAAGTAAGGTTCCACAAGCTGTACCTCCAATACCATACGAGTAAGTAATGGTTATCAAGAAGTGCGTCTTCTAAGAGATGAACTTAAGGTATGAAAAATTAGCTATATGACAACTGTTAGTCATGATGTCTAAGCCTCAAGGGCAAGACAGATTCTTCAAATGTGCGTCAACATGCATAACTTTCTCAAGGAACTGAATGTTTAGCCTTTGCCAAGATACAATTCTCTCATCCATAAGAATCATAATGTGCCAGAATGATGAACATGTGAACCATGACAAAAGAATAACAGAAACAAAGTCAAAGAAATATCGGACATAGGTAAAAGTCACCTGCAAAAGTTATCCTGAAGCAGTGAAGGGTACTTAAAAACCCAGATGGAGAACCTCATCCATTTGGCAGAATCAGAATTCAGCCTGATGAATGAAAGGTTTTCTGACAGCTTCTCTGAGTTTTAGCAGTCCTAACAGGATCAGGAGATCTAAAGGAATAGTCTAGTCAACAATACAGCAAACAGTCACTTGCGTGTGAGGTGAACCTCTCAGTCTTGCAGAGGGACGGTCTCTAGCATTACCAGGGACCTGACAGCATGAAACCTCATACTTGCTGGACACCACAAGGTGACAAGTCTAATTTTTGGATATTTTTATCTGAATCTGGTAATCAGTTGTGGAATCAGAAGAAAAGATGAAAAGGAATACAAGAAACCCCCCTTCCAAAGACAGAAGATGTCTACTGCCAACTCTCTGCTGGCCTACTGCACTAAGAAAAATTGGGGGCACATTGGCTTTTTACTCTGGGGTAAATAAGTTCAGCATTGTTGTGTCCCCCTTCAAGAAGGTCCCTACCCAGCGTGATTCACTTATCTACTCTGCCAGTAGGGAGAAGCAGAAGAAAGTTTCTCACAATAATCAATCACCATGGGATGTAAATGACTGTGAGGGCAATATCCAAGCTCAATATCTCACTGCCAGACCCATATTTAATCTCTCTGTTGTGCAAATGCATGCTACTGTGCTTATTGATATACCACACTAAAGGCTGGCCCATGTGAATGAAGCAGGTCTTAGGGTCCCACTTTTCTCTTCAAGGTCTAAAGGACTTGAGGCACCACCATCAGTATCAGAGCATGCAGCTATAGCAACTTCTCTGGGGGGGGGGGGGGGCACACTTGCCCTTCCACAGTACAAACTTCAAAAGGGCTCCCCAGCCCACTTCTGCAATAAATCTTGACAATGAAATCGAGTGAAGGAAGAAAAAACACACCATGACACTGGCAAGAATACACTTAACATTCTAGAAACAAAAGAGATGTCCTGCCACCAGATGATAATCCATACATGCATTAAGACTCTGTTGATATTGTCACCTCACACTCTGGTGAAACACCCTCATATGCAGCTAGGAAAATGGGACCAATGAAGGTGGCCAATGTCACAAGGGTTTTAGCCTCCACCCATTTCAGCTTCCATACCCAGGACACCAAGACTATTAGTCACTGTCATAATAAAGTGAACACTCTACGAAGGGATCAAGAAAGGCTTCTCATGTTATATGGTTATGTCCAGTACATACAATCAAAGAAAGACCCAGGGAATTGCTTGCAACTAGATGTTTACATAGGGGAAATACTATTTACAGACTGGCACCACTAAGGTGGGAATATGGATAAACTTACTAGACACCAATGATAGATGAACAGCAGTACATTGTTTTACAAATGGTGAAAAAAAGAAGTTACATTCTTACCATAACATTCCAGCTGTGTTGTCGATCATCATTCATTCTTGACAGCTGGGTTCAGTTCCGTCCTCGGAACTGACTTGGCCGTTATAACAAGCTTGCGCCAGCCAGAAACTCTCAAGCTAAGGCTAACCATAGTGCCCCTCTTCCCTTCTCTTCAGATTGAGTTTGCCCATAAAAAATAAGACAGAAGTTTTGCCTGAGCAACTGCACTAACACAGAACCAGGACTAGTTTCGATCCACCAGGAGTCTTTGGAGGGGGTAGGAAGGTGAGATGTCAAGAATGAATGAAGATCAACAACACAGACGGACCATTATGGTAAGAACATACCTTCTTTATCTGATGTTGTCAATCTTCATTCATTCATGACAGTTGGGACAGTCCCTAGCTACTTTACGTCCTGGGAGACCCTGTGGCAGGATATTCCAAGCACGATAGAGCCAAAGGATGCTTTTCCCCTGGAGACCATATCCAATTTGTAATGAGTGATAAAGGTATGAGGGGTAGCCCAGGTAGCTGCTGCGCAAATGTCATCCATACAGGCTCTGGAATGAAAGACTACCGAAGTAGAATCTGATCTGGTGGAATAAGCCTTGACTTTAGCTGATAGACTCATTCTGTTTTGTTGATAAACAAATGTGATGTAAACTCTCAACCATTTTCACAAGGTGATTTTTGAAATGGTTTGCCTACTTTAGGACCTGAAAAGGACAGCAACAGTTGGTCTGATTTCCTGAATTATTTAATTCTATCTAAATAAAAATGTAATTGTCTATGTACGTCCAACAAATGCAAACAATATTCTCCTTTGCTTGAGTAGTTTGGGTAGAAAACTGGCAGATCAATGGATTGATTAATATTATAGTCTTAGATGACTTTGGTCAGAAAAGGATTAGTCCAAAGGGATACTCTCTCTTTGTGAAAAATGATGTACGGGCACTTTACACACAAGGCCTGCAATTCTATATTCTTCTGGCTGAGGTGATGGCTACCAGGAATAAAGTCTTCCAGGACAAAAATTTTATATCACATGTGGCTGCTGGCAAAAAGGTTCACAGGTTAGAGGCTAACGTTAAACTCCAAGGTTCAATGGGTTCTTGAAAGGGTGGTTTTAAATGTACAACTCCCTTCAAGAAGGTTTTGCAAATGCGGTGGGATATAAAGGAAAAACTGTCAAATCCATTATGGAAATTTGAAATGGCCACTAAGTGTACTCTGACAGACGTTGAGGCTCCTGATTGAAGTCAAGTTGAGTAAATGAAAATAAGCCAGCAACTGGTGGATGGTTCGTAAAGGTAGTTTAATAATAAGCTACCAAAAATGCATATAAGCTCAAAAACATACCGGTTTCGGCCCAAATACAATATGGCCTTCTTCAGTGTTTAGATGTAGAGTCAATAATGCAATGCTTTAAATACACATCAAAAAAAGCTGATTGGTTAAGAATACCAAGCTTATTAATATTAATCATTATACAAACGTGTATATCAAAGTTTGTACAAAATCAATTACACAAATATTTTATAAATTTCAATCAAATATTATATATCAAGATATAATGTCAAGATTAAATATATTAGAAATATAATGTGTGTAATTGAATGTAGTACAATATGTTAAACCAATTATATTTATAAATATTCATTCAAACCTGGACTAAATAGTGCACCAAGTTTGGTGATCCATTTCTTTTCTTTTATGTCAAGTTTTTTATGCCAGCCACACTTATTGGTTCTGTCACCAATAATTTTATCAATAACTGTAAAGTTAAATTTAGCCTTATTGTGTACAAGTGTGTGTTTATATAGTGCGTTAGATGGTTTTTTACATCTGATGTCACTTAAATTTTCAGACACCCTTAGTTTGACTGATCTAGAGGTTTGGCCAACATAAAATGAGTGGCAAGTACAGCTGGCCATGTAGATGGCCCAATCAGTATTGCAATTGGCAAAGAATTGAATATCAAAGACTTTGCTACTATTTCTGCTTGTAAATTCTTTAGTTTTTATCATGTGTTTACAATTCAGGCCACAAGGAAAAGAGCCAATAAGTTTGTCCCCCAAAATAGTTGTCTGATAAGCCTGTGTTAAAGAGGATTCCAAATGATGCTTGTAGTGATTGAAGTACCCTGCCAAATTCTTTCCTTGAAAATGAACATTTATTGGGAATAATTGTCTTAATTCTAGCATCTGCTTCTAGTATGTTCCAATTATCCCTTATAATTTGCGTAAAACTATTTGTGTTTCTTCCATATGTGGTTGTGAATCGTAATGTGTTAGTTTTGACTGGTTTCTTCTTGTATTTCAAAAGATCTGATCTATGTAAGCCTAAAGCATGCCTATGTGCCATTGTGACGTATCCTGATTTATAACCCCTATCCTGAAACCTGTTACACAAATCCTGAGCATAATAATCAAAACTATAGTTGTCAGAGCAATTACGTCTGATTCTGATGAATTGAGACTTTGGAATATTTCTGGCGATATGTTTTGGATGAAAGCTGGAGGCATGGAGAATGGTGTTGTATAGGGGGAATTTTCTAAATACTTCCGTTTTTAAAGTATTATCATTGTTTCTTGTGATCAAAACATCCAAAAATGTTATAGTTTTTTGATCATGTGTAATGGTAAATTGTATTCCCCATTTATTATCATTCAAATATTCCATGAATTCTTGAAGAGATGAATCATCCGATCTCCATACCATCCAGCAATCATCCAAATATCTACGCCAGATATCAATATCAGGTAAGAACCAATTATGTGTGTCATCATATATCATAATTTCTTCCATATAAGCCATGAATAGATCAGCATAGATGGGGGCAAAAGATACCCCCATTGCTGTTCCTCTGATCTGCAAAAAGCATTCATCATTATAGAAAAAGACGTTTTTAGTCAAAACATGCTCAGTTAAATTCAATAGTAAAGTATTGAATCCTGGTTGATACATATTTGATCGATAAAGCCAGAATTCAATAGCATCCAGTCCTGCCCAATGAGGAATATTTGTGTATAAGGAACATACATCTAATGTACATAGTGTCCAATCTGACTCCAACTGCATATCGTTGACAATACCCAAAAATTCAGTCGTATCCTGTATTCTTGACCTCACTAGTTTTAGTAATGGTTTCAAATGCATAGTTAGAAAATCAGATAATGGCTCGGTTAATGAACCCATGCCTGTGACAATGGGCCTCCCCGGTGGGTGCAAAAGATCTTTGTGTATTTTTGGTAAAAAATAGATGTATGGTTTAATGGGGTCAGAAATTGTTAAATGATTAAGTGTTTTCATTGATATGATATCATTGTCATAGGCAAAGTTTAGGAAGTCATCTATTTCTTTTTTAAATACAGGAGTTGGGTCTAGTGGCATTTTGGTGTAATATCGCACATCATCTAATTGTTTATGTGCTTCCATATCGTATTGAGTCCAATCTAATACCACCACTGCCCCTCCCTTGTCTGCATTAATGATGACCAGATTCTTGTTTCTTACTAGTTCTTCCAAACAATTCCTTTCAGTATCAGTGATATTATTAACCATTGGTAAGCAGTGATTGTACTGGAAGTGTAATTCATGAAGTACACTATGTAAAAATAAATTCACAGTTGGATGCATGGGTGGTTTGAACAATGAGTTATGATATTTAAATGACTCTGTCTGTGATTGTTCAACTTCTTTTGTGTCCTGAAAAAATAATTTCAAATTAATTAATCTACAAAATGAGAATAAATCTTGTGTGAAATTGTCCTTTGATGTGTATTTAAAGCATTGCATTATTGACTCTACATCTAAACACTGAAGAAGGCCATATTGTATTTGGGCCGAAACCGGTATGTTTTTGAGCTTATATGCATTTTTGGTAGCTTATTATTAAACTACCTTTACGAACCATCCACCAGTTGCTGGCTTATTTTCATTTACTTGACTACTCCTTTTGCCGTGCAACTCCTTACGTGCAGGGGATATCATTGCTGATGCATGAAGTCAAGTTGACACATATTCTAACACTTAATTAAATTGGGGCTGAAAAAGGGTCATCTTCTCTTTGAGACCAGATTACAAATCTGTTCCATTGACTAAGATAAACTTTTCTGGTGGACGGTCTATGGGTAGCCAGAAGCATCTTTTGTTACTGGGAAAAATAGATTATTCTGCCTGGCAATTACCAGAAGAGGAGGTACCAAGCGGTCAGCTTGAGACTTGGTAGGTTGGAATGGTCCAGCCCCTGTGGATGAGACAGCAGTCCTTGAGTTGGATCCAGAGTCCACGGACGGTGAACTAGGTAAGGCCAAAGAAAGGGGAAACAGACTTGACAGGACCAAAAAGGTGCAATGAGGATTACTTTGCTTCTCAACTGTTCCACTTTCTTCAGAAACTGAGGTATTAGGGGAAAAGTAGGAAAGGCATAAAGCAGTCTTGGAGGCCAATCGTGTAGGGGAGCATCTCTCGGGGACTTCACCTGAGGGGGAATTAGAGCGAAGTAGCTGCTGTATTTGTGGTTCGTGAGAGATGCAAGCAGATCGCAGCAAGGCTGACCCCAGCGACAAAAAATCCCCGTCGCTACTATGGGATTGAGAGACCACTCATGAGGCAGGAGAATGCATCTGCTCAGTTTGTCCACAATCACACTGGAGTTCCCGGGAATGTGTGTTGCTATCAGAAAGCAGATGGAGGCAATCGCCCATTGCCATACTCTCAGAGCTTCCTGACATATCGGATAGGATCTGGTTCCTCTCTGTTTGTTGATGTACCAGACGACTGACATGTTGTCTGATAGGATAGCAATTGTCCCTGACAGAAGGGCAGACTGGAATGTTTGCAAAGATAAAAGCACCACCCTCAGTTCTAGGACACTGATATTGAAATTAGCCTCTAAGGGGGACCAAGTACCTTGGACTGTCTTTCCCTGAAAATGCTCCCCCACCCCAACAGGGAGGCATCTGTGGTCAATACGGCCTTGGGTTGAGAGGGAGGAAAAGGGGCGACTCCATAACTCTTCTTCTGGCTTCATCCACCAAATCAGGTCCTGTTTGGAATGGTTTGTTAAGCGGATTGGATAAGACATGGGGTGAGTTAACAGAGACCAGTGTGATGTTAGGAGCCACTGCAGCAGCCTTGTGTGGAATCTTGCCAGGGAGACTAGGGTGACTGTCACTGCCATTGACCCTAGTAGTTGTAAGACTGGGTGGGCTGGGACTTTGTCTCGAGAGAGTATCACTTGGAGCTGTGACCTTAACCTTTGTAATCTGTGAAGAGGTACAGCAACCAGACAGGATTTTGTGTTGAATGTCGCTCCGATGAACTCTAAGCTTTGAGTGGGTGCCAGTTTTGACTTCTCTTTGTTTCTGGAAATGCCTAAGAGCTCTGCCAGTTCTAAAGTGTAGTACAAAGTGTGAAGCAGTAGATGCTTGCTGGGGGGCGGTAAAGAGCCAATCATCTAAATATGGAAGCACCCGGAATCCTTGCAGTCTGAGATGAGCTGCTATCACTGCCAATCATTTGGTGAACACCCTGGGGGTTGTGGTGAGATCAAAAGGCAGCAGATGAAATTAGTAATGACTGGCTCCCAGCCGAAAGAGGAGATATCTTCTGGAGCATTTGTCCATTTTTATGTGGTAATACGCATCCTGAAGATCTATAGAGCACATCCAATTGTCTTTCTCCAGAAATGGAAGGATAGACTGAATCATGACCATCCAGAATTTTGTCTGTCTGACAAACTTGTTCAAGATGCTGAGGTCTAGAATTGGTCTCCAGTCCCCTGTCTTTTTTGGCACTAAAAAGAATCTTGAGTAAAATCTGGATCCTACTTGGTCTGGTGGGACTGTTTGGACAACTCTTTTTTCGAGCAGCTTTTGAATTTCTTGAGCTGATGCATCCCTCTGACTGGGTGGAACACTGGTGATTCGCATTTGTGGCCTTGGATAAAGACTGAAAGGAATATGGTAGCCTCTGGTAATTACTGTCTGCACCCAGGTATCTGCTGTTATTGAAGGCCAGGCTAAATGGTGCAGAGACAACCTTCCCCCGGCTGCTTCCAGAGGTGGGCAATTGGGCCGCTCTTCAGGAGCACTGATAGGGTTGTCCAGAGAAAGAATCCCTGGAGCCCTGGCTATGTGGCTCCCTCTGCCATGGAAGGGATGTCTTCCTGATGAGTTCCCCCCTCTGTCCCAAGGAGAAAACTTGCCACGTGTGTCCCGAAAAGGCCCTTGGGACTTCTTGAACCACATCTTTTCACTCCTCCGATTCCTTGAATAGGGTCATTGAGGGGTGGAAAAATGTACGTCCATAGCAGAAAGGGTCTTTCCGTCCTTTTCACACCTGGCTAACTTTTGGGCCAAACAGCGAAGAAGTATCAACAGGAGCGTTGATGAAGAAAGACTTGAAAGGGTCCACGAAGTCACACAAGCGCATCCAGGCATGACGTCTCGTGACAACGCCTGCACCTGCGGCTCTGGCCGTCCCTTTGGTTGTATGTGCAATCAACTGCATGGACGAGTTGGAGATGGATTCTAGGGTGGCAAGCTGGGAGGCAACCTTATTACCTACCTCATCAGACACTGCTCCTGCTGGGGTTTCTGATAGCTCAGTGATCAGGTCCCTTTGAAGATGGGTGAAATGTCCCAAATAATTCAATCACCACATGGCAAAGGTTGTTGAAGCATAAACCCGCTTCCCTAATCTGTCCAACGTCCGAGACTCTCGGTTTGGAGGATGGACAGTAGGACTCTCCTCGGTGTTCCTTCTTTGTGGCCGCAGCTGCCACCATAGCATCTACCGTTAAACCCTTGGACTAGTGGGGTTGATCCTCTGAAGGGAGAGACTATTTTGTCAGATCTCCGGGGGATTGTCTTAATGGTGTCAGGGGCTTTCCAAGCACACTGCACGATGACCTTGACTAACTCATCTGCAGGCGGGGTCACCTAGGAAGTAAAAGGTCAGGCACGGAAAGCCTGCAAGAAGACAGATTCCTCAGAAGAATGACTGGTGGGCTTCCAGTCATCCCTCTGTTTTAAGATTCCTACTATGTCTCCAAAGGAGACATCTTTCAGGGGTGACTGGACCCTTCATTGTAATCGGTTATCCTTGGTGAGAGATTCTTCTGGAAAATCAACGTGCTTCTTCTTGCATGATCTCTTATGGGGTGTCTCATCAGCGGGGAGGTCTGATGAGGACTCCGAAGAGACGGTACCCTGCGGTAGGGTATCTTGCTGCTCCCATGCCCACTGCCCCAATATAGTAGACTGTGACAGCTGCGAGCCAGATGACACATAAATATGACATTCCAACATCGAGTGTGCCACCTGTGAGCCTGCGGAGGCGAGTGCTCTCTCCATAATCTGAAAGACAGGCCTGCCTGAAGAGGGATGGGAGCCCAGAATATAGAAAGACAACCTCGGGACCGGGGTCACACACCACTCCAATGAGTCCGCCGCCAGAGAAGGAGGCACAAGAGGACTTGGAACTGTCAAAGCAACTGGAACTGTAAACTGCTTTGTGGAAAAAATCAGTGCTGTACTAGGGATTCTGGAGCCGGTAGCCAAGTCACGGGTCCCATGGATGGGTTGTTTCCGACTGAGCAGAGGTCCACAGAGTGGATCCCAGGACCATGGTGAGATCCACCATCGATACTGAAGAAGTTGGCATTGGGATGGGTGCCGAGGGCTCCAAATCCTGTGAGGAGGTCGACGGAGGAAGATAAGTTGGAGTCAGTGGAGAAAAAAAACTCTTCTCTGGGTAGGAAAGAGGTCCTAGATGGAGTTTTAATGCCTCTGGCCGCCAAGAGCTGGTCCACCAGTCTAAATACATCCAGATCCGAAAGGCTCCTGGTAGAACAAATGGACATCCCTGAAGGAGATTCTGGACAGTCAAATGGACTGAGTTTCTGACCAGCAAGGGGGTCAATGGATGGAGAATACAGAGTCCTGGCTAGGGTTTCTACCTTCGGCACTGTGGTCGAATGACCAGAAGGATGCGTTGTGGGGGGGGGTGACTAGTTTAATGGGAGAAACTATTACTGGTGCCAAGAGTGTCTGAGGTACCGTGGAAGGGGTCAGTACCGTAGCAAGTTCAGTTGGTTCTGTGAATGTAGACGGCACCGTGGAAAGGATGGTAGGCTCCAGTGCAGAGACAGCTGTCAGTGCCAATTTCAATTGTTATGACCTCTGTTCCATTGAAATCTGGACCTTGGATGTGGAGAGACTGGAACCAAATGGCTCCTCTTTTTTGTTTCTTTCCTAGGAGGTTTTGACACCTCTGCCACAGACAAAACCTCTGAAAAGGGAGTCTTTAATAGGATCAACTTATTTTGACATTCTACAAGGGTTCAGGCACTAAAACCCTTACAAAGGTCGCACGGAGGCTGGATTTCTAAGTGGGAAACCCCTAAATAATAAACACAGGAAAGATGCCCATCAGAGTTGGGCATCTTCCTGCCACATTTGTCACACTCCAATACAATAGTAGGGAGTAAGCAACTAAGAAATATTAAAGAGGGAAGCAAACATTTTAGGAAATATTAGAAAATATTTAGAAAATAAAGCACTTAGCTTGAGAGCACAGCCTGACACGTCTTGAAACTGTACATGGCAAACGAGATCTGAAGAGAAGGGAAGAGGGGCACTATCAGTAGCCTTAGCTCGAGAGTTTCTGGCTGGCGTGAGCTTGTTATAACAGTCGTGTAAATTCAAAGGATGGAACCAAACCCAACTATCATGAATGAATGAAGATTGACATCATCAGATCCTGTATTAAACTGAAGGAATCTCTTTAGCCTAGTTCCATGATTTACAGGAACAAAGTCCTGGCTGCAACCTAGAAAGCAACAGATCAAGTAACAACTCAGACACCAGAAGAACCTGATGATGATGGGAAGGAAATAAGCATCTGAGGTTGGCTTGCTCATCCAGGGAGGGAAAACAGTGGTGTGGATAGTTGTCTGCCACTTGTAACCAGAGGTCTAACAGGAATTAACATTTGACAAACCAAAGGCATGTGCTTGCTGTTCCCAAGCAAATGATGGTGGCTATCCCTGCATAAGTGGGGGAACAAGCAGGTGAGGATGTGAGCAAAGGAGATCCTCTCAAGTGATGCAGGAGCTCAATGTCACCAAGGAGTAGAGTTAGGGCTAATTAGAAATGTCCCAGCTGCCCGAGTTAGAGTTTTGGATTTAGCTCTGGTATGTCAGAAGTGGCAGCAGGCTGAGGCTATGACTATATCATTTGTTACAGAGGCCCTCTCCTACAGGTTCCTTGGGTTGCCAGTCTGTATACTTGGCTTAGGAGTTGAAGTCACATAAGGCCAACAGTCATCAGCTGGTTGTAACGATAAACAGCACTCATGACTGCCTGCATGAAAGCTCCTTCTAGTCAGCTGTTGTAAAAGTTGGTGGTCATACTGCCATCAAATGGAACCAAGTTAGTTATAACTAATAGGCTTGAGCTGATTATCAGCAGGTGGGAATGCAAAAAACATCTAAAAGAAGAACTGAAGAAATCTCCTATGATGTTTCCAGCTAATACTGTGCTAGAAGGCCTGTGTCAAATCTTAGGTTCATAGGAGATTACTAGCTAACTGCTTAACAGCACTTACAAGCCTAGCCAATATAACATGATTTTATCTAATATATGGCAGGCAAGAAGATGGCATGGATTTGTGCCTATGCCTTGAGTATATTACAGACTGCCCTTGTCCACAGGGGACATAGGCACTACCTCAGGTGTGAATTTGCAACTCCCCATACATTGATCCAAACTGCGTTTGAAGGCGGCCAGGGAAGGGCTCTGCTTAATGTGAACAGGAAGCCTTTTCTAAAGAATGAGCAATCTGAGACATCTCTGTCTCTCCAGCACATTTCAGATCCTTAGACTGGCTGATCCTCATACTGTTTGATTTGTGGATGTGTAGCAGCTCCATCAGGGCTTGATTTATGAGTTATTTTTAGGTCAGGCATAAGTCACACCTTAATAGTCAGTAAGAGACAGAGTGAAGGTAAAATTACTTTAGTTTCCCTCCATAGGACATGTTGTTTACACCCTGTATTTTCTTTGTGAGGAACCTCTGAGGTTGCTCCAGCTGCTGCAGTGAAGTATATGCCAAATGGCACACTGTACTGGATTACTGGTCTAATGAAGGCTGAGTACAGTAACACTTTAATTTCCTTGGATCTGGATGCCATACATTTACTTATATATTGTGCCACACAGAAGGACTTCCTCACCACTGAACACATGGCGGACAAACTTCTAGGTACACCCATCTGTGTACCTAGATCTCTCATCTCGGAGTCTACTCTTAGGGTTTTGCTATTGATGATATAATTTGCAGGGGCATTTGACTTCCCAAAGGGTTTGATTATGCATTTTTGCATGTAGTTTTAGGCCATGGTTCTGGCACCAAACATTTGTCTCATCTAGACCCTCCTGAAGGATATCTACATCACTGAGGCATTCAATGACTGGCCCCAGCTTGCAGTAGTCAGCAAACTTTAATCATGTGTCCTATCCATGAGCCAACTTGGCTATCCATCTGGTGATGTAGGGATTCATTCCCCATTTTGTGAGTTAATTTATAATACCGGAGTAGGGAATTGTGTCAAATATCTTGACCAGGTTGAGGTAGGCAGTATGTACTGTTTTATTCTCATCCATGGGCTTAGTGACTTTCTCCAAGAAATCCACCAAATTCAGAGGGCATAACATGTCCTCAACAAAGCCAAACTGGGTTGAGGGTTCAGTGTTTGGAGGTTTCCTATGTCAATATTTATCAAGTCCATGATTATTCTTTCCATGGCCTTACATACAAGACTATTCAAACTTATGAGTCTGTCCTTTACACAGGGGAGTGAATGCTGCTGTCCTCCACTCTATCAGGACAAAGCCAGTCCAGAGGCTGTGGTTAAACAGCGATCTTAACAGGCCTGATGAGCACAGATTTAAGCTGTTTAAGAGGGAACCTGTTACACTGTCAGGCCCCATTGAAGCTGTGTTTTTAGCTTTAGAGAGTGCGGTGGCAACCTGTTCTTTGGTGATAACTGGTGGCAGAGTGGTGGAGGGTATTTCTTAGGGGAGAAGTAGGGGTGATAGGGAGGTAAAATTTGAGCTGAATTTGTCAGCCAGCAGATTTGCTATATCTTCTGACTGAGTATAGGTGATGCTATCTACAACTACTTTCACACAATGTTTGGTGTTGCCCTTCAAGATTGCAGACATAACTGAAACAATGCATTATGGTTATTTTGGAGGCTATTTTTACTTCAAATAGTACTTTCAGATACTTAACTAGCCTCCCTGGTTTGCCTGCTTAG
Organism: Protopterus annectens; assembly: GCF_019279795.1. Classification (NCBI taxonomy): domain Eukaryota; kingdom Metazoa; phylum Chordata; order Ceratodontiformes; family Protopteridae; genus Protopterus; species Protopterus annectens. The sequence continues at coordinate 1,610,634,073 of NC_056728.1, forward strand.
ACTGAGGGACTTTTTGCTCTGTTGTGCACATTCACTCTTACTTCTTAAAAGGATTTTTTCTTTTGTTGTACAACCTATTAATACCAGGGGTCTAACCAGGGTGGCTTTTTGCGGTTTGACCTGGGTTTGTTTCGGTCTGGTACTGCTGTTTCTAGGTAGTTGTTTATATGGTTGTATATGACTTTTTTGTATTCCTCTGCATAGATTTTGGTGATTTCTGGATTGGGGGGAGCTTGGAAACTAGCTATGCTGTCCCTTAATTTACCTTAGAAAAGTTCTTAAAATTTTTGGGATTAGGTGAGGAGACCAGTTTTACCTTCATTTCAATGGAGACCGCTTTGTGAACTTATCTTAGCATTGAGGACAACACACTAGGGGGCGCAGCACCCTCCCATATTTGTGAGTACCAGATCTAGGATACTGGTTCCCCTAGTGTGAGTGAAGGCTAGCTGCTCCACACCATATGCATTTACACAGTCAAAAAATCTTTGTGCTTGCATGTCAGTGGTCATGTATGCCTCCTCTCAATTAATGAAGGGGTTGTTAAAATCACCTATAAGCATGGTATTAGTCTGAATGGTGAGTGTGACTCTAGTAACTTCAGGTATGGTATATGGGTTTCCTGGATCATAATAGTGGACTCCCCCAGCTATCAAGAATATGCTAATGGATTTTTCCTATGGTTAGTTGGATACGGAGTAGCTCAAGAAGGTCACTGTTTGATCAGCCTTGAGGTGTGCTTATCTTTTATGTAGATTGATACACCTTCGCCTTTTGCTGTCATGTTCAGTGGGTGGTCGGAACGTATGAAAGGCATTACAGCCATGCATTGCTGGAGTGTTTTCCATGGCTTTGAACCATGTTTCAGTAACTGAAGAGATGTCAGAATTCTCCATGGTGAGGACAGCTTCCAGGGAGTACAGTTTCTTGTTGAGACTCCTAGGATTGAGCAGTAACATCATTAGCTTGTCTTCAGTAGCTTTTGTTATGCTGGAAGTTTGGTCTGTTTGGCAATGTCTAAAAAAGGCACTAAAGAGGTGGATGATATTTTGGCCACTGTCCGAACGCCTAGAGGTGACAGGTGAAGACCATCCCTGACAAAGCAATATGGCCTGTCAACTACATTCTTCCAGGCTGATAAGTATTGGACCTCATTAGAATGACACCAGTAGCTAAGCCAATTGTTAAAGTCGATCATTTTCTGTTGGTCATAGGATCACAAGAGGTTACTAGGTTATCGACCAGGAGGTAATTTCAAGCCTAGCCGTTTCATTCCAATGTAATACCATAGATACTCAACTCAATACCCAGGACTGTATTTATTGACTGCCAATGTCCAGGAGGATTATGGGCACTATCCCCGGTAAGAATTTACTGTACCCCATCCACTCATCCAGGTTCCCTCTGAACAGTGTCACAGAGGTGCTCTGCTTCACATGAATTGGCAGCCTATTCCAAAGACACAACAGTTGCTGGGAGAGAAATCTGTCCCTCCAGCACTTCCTATTAAAGTTGTAAGCCATATTTAGGTCCCTGGAATGTGGACTGTGGTATTGTGGCACCATCCTTTGAAACAGTAGAATGCTGCTCAATGCCAGGCTCATACCTGCATGTGACACAAATGCAGAGAGCTCAATCAAGTCTCTCTTCATATAGTCCAAGGTGTTTTTTTTTTTAAACATTTTTTATATATATTTTATGTATTATATTCAGGTCAACATATGGATTTTTATACAATTTAAGAGTCTCACTTAGTGAATGCTTAAATTTTAACAGGGCTCAAACAGGATTAAGTTTGGACACAAGTTTGTTAATCGTATATTTTTAAATTTGGACATATTTTACCGGTTCAATTACGTGCACTGAACTAGATTAATTCAATTATTTAATTATTAAATTCAAAACATATAAGTTGATCTTGTTTTCACATTCACTCATTCTGAAGAAGTCCATCTTTGTATGCGGACGAAAAGCACAATGTAAATTAAAGGCTTAAATAGTTTTAAGTGCGGTTCCTGGGGTTTTGTTCCTGTCTTTACTTTACATTGTGGTCCACTTCTGGAACTGGATTCCATGTGGTGAGGTAGGCCTATGTAGTCCTAACTAAATGCATAAATGAATAAATGATGTTCACCACACAAACTAATTGCCCTGTGAGCAATGCAGGTCTGAGGTAAAATTCTGGGGTGTTTTTTATTAGTCAATTTCAACTTCTGGTGATTTCATGTATACAAGGCACCGGTAACCACTGCTGCACAAAACAGCAGCTTCACACAAATGTGAGATTTATATACAAACAAAAAAAGCAAGTTTTACACTAACTGTGCCCCAAGGCCAATCAGATAAGCACACAATGAGCTTTCCACCACAAACTCCCAAACCAAATAGATGAAAAAAGGCCTCTCCTGCCACAAGAGTGCAGACTTTGACTCTCAATGTCATAAATGGTATGCAGCTCAAGTGTTAAGGAACCTCAAATAGATGCCTAATACTAGATAAAAAGTATTTCACAGCAGCACTTACCGCAGTTTGAAAATGCAACTTTAAACTTTAAAGTGCCAAAAAACAAACAAAAAACCCCAGTACAGTTAACTTTCACAGTATAATGAAAATAAGTAATCGGCACACCAATAATGCTATAAAGGAAGTTTACAGGATGGAAATCACTTAAAATAATGAATTTACTGAGTGCTTTCTTCCCTCCAAGGGAGGCTTCATGAAAGATCTGGACTTTGCTACAACAGGATATGATGGCTACACACCAATCTGGAGCTGAAAAGTTAAGGAAGGCTTGTATTGGCTCTGAAAGATTATTCTACCCACAGAAATGCAACACTAGTTTGTAACTGGTCAAGAGAAACTGGGATAAACTTACAATGGATCTGGTATTTTCCCGAAGGACTTGCACTGATGACTTGAAAGTGGTCAACACAGATTGCCAAATGGTCACTAGTCAAGAACAAATCAGGAAAGAAAATCCATGAAGTGAAGTTGCATGAACCAAATTATGAAGTTGCTAACCAATGACCTGTAAGTGGCGTCAATGTCCTCTATGAGAATTCGAACTTGTAAGTGGAAATATTCTAAAAAGATATGTTATTTCACTTACAACAGCCTGTGCCTTACTGGGACTGTTTATTATGTTTCCTATAAAAGGAACCTAAACTGGAAAGAAAATTTAATTTTGTCACAGAGAATTAAAAATAAATCTGTGTAACCCCTAATTTTCACCTTTCATCGAATCTTTTATGGACCTCAGAAGAGGAAGACACAAATAATACCTCTTTATTCAGTGGAGCATTCAGAAACTCATCTTTGACATAGTTTGGTAAATTCCGAAAATGCAGTCAGGCAAATCGTCTCATTACTGGCCCTGTAGCAGCTGCTCTAGAAACAGCATCAGCTGTCGTAAGAACATTGTAGAGTGCATCTGGTTACCTGTGAACCTGTGACACTGAAATTATTAAAAAATTCAAAGATGTCAACCACTAAACAAGGGAGGTGAGCAATTAACTTTCCCATATTGTCAAAGGATGCCAGCAGAAACTTAGACGGGTCCACTTTCTAATTCTGAAATTCCACAATCCCGAAGTTAACACCAAACTCAAATCCTCAAGATTATGGAATCTCGAAATTAAAAAAAAAAAAAAAAAAAAAAAAGAACACATAAAAAACATGGTTTTGCAGGGGGGCAAGCCCTCCTACACCCCCTACACCCTATGCAACTTGAATATACCAAGTCCAAGATGGCACTACAGTGAAGAGAATGGTAATGTTCCGATTCCGCACTGTATAGTGATATCCATTACAATTCTCTTCACTGTAGAGCGATTCAGAATTAGAATAAAGTTGTAGGGGGGGTGGGGAGTGGATGGGGGCTTGCCCCCCTGCAAAACCATGTTTTTTATGTGTTCTTTTTTTTTTCTTTTCTTAATTTCGGGATTCCACAATCTCAGTGTTTTGAGTTTGGTATTGTGAACTTCAGGATTGTGGAATTTCGAAATTAAAAAGTGGACCCACTTAGACATGCAGGTCTGACAATTCACCATATGAAGGCTAAGGTGAAAGAGGTATAAACTTTCTTTACAAACCTATCAATGGCTTTCCTATCTTTGACAGAAGGAATAGTGTTAGCTGCCATAAAGTGTTTGAGGGAAAATATTTTTGTCAAATAAATCACTGCAGGCCTTGATCTAGAGATTGAAAAAAAAAAAAAGAAAAATGTGTGGGTTTGGAGAACCTTATATAATTTATAAGCCTTTCTGGCTGCAAAGCAAAGAATCCTCCAAGGCTGAATGGTCTACTACCCAAGAATTAAGCTCCTCAGAGCAGTTTCATAAAGGAACAAAGACTGCTCCCTCCTCCAGTGCTGACAAGGGTGGTTCTCTCTTGCTGAAAAAGGACAAACAGCCACAGATGGCATGTGTGTCTCTTTCCTCTGCAGAGGGCAGACAGAGAGAAACTGATGAGCAGTCCAAGAAACCTGATATGGCTGCAGCAGAGTCAATCACCAATGGCAGAGGCAAAAAAGAAGCGGAATCAAGACTGAAGCTTCCTGTGCAACATTTTTCTTGTGGATCAGGGAGGAAATGACTGAGAAGCCAGGACCCAGGCCAATGTCTCTGACAAAAAAAAAAAAAAGTATGACAAGTGGATAGTAAAGACTTTAAATACAGCTACTACCTCGACTAAAAAATCGAGGTCTGAAGTAAATTTTAGTGACACCCACAAAAACCCAGAAGTCCCCAGTCCCAGCAATAACTCGAATGGGAAAGTTACATTTTCCCTTTCAAAACATGGTAAAAATGGAAGGTATTTCCCAAAAGAGTATATATCTGCTCAACTTTGAAGCATCAGCTGATCACTGATTGCTTTAATGGCAATAAAGTTATGACAGCTTTGTTCCCTAACCAATGACCACTGCTCACCTCAAGTTGTATAAAGGTTACGGTATGTGGAAGCTAGGCTTAAAATTTGGAAGGTGTTCAGTCCTTGGCAAGATATACCCCATATGGCTTATGTCACTGCAACAGTAATCTAATGATGAACATGATGCTTGAAACTGCAAACAATGAAACAGCCTTCCATCTGCCTTTGGACCAAACCATGAGAAGTAAATCTTTAAATATGAACTGAAAAAAACCTTGGTCCTACAAGATGGAATTACCAAAATGTGTAACTTACTTTCTATATTACCTTGTACTGCTCTAGGTTTAGTACATATTTCTACTTTACTTTGGTATGAATGAAAGTTTGTTTACACAACTATACTTTCTCTAGGTACAATATACATTTATTGTATTTATTCTCTCTTAAGGATGATGAAGACAACAGCCTATACTACAAGTTGCATTTTTCTTGGTTCACTATTCTACAAGACTGTGTTTCAGCTCTATATATCCTTGCTCATTATACTTATGCACGGCAATATTCTACTGCCTTGAGGTTTCTCCACTAAGTACTAAGCCCTCCACACCTCCCCCAACTATGTATGTCAACTCCAGGATCACACTACAGTAGAGAAAGGGCATAATTCCTCATATTGGGCAAGTGTTTACTTGCCCTGGGAATACTTATGCAGTTCAGGATTTTCAGTTTTGTGATTCTTAGGTTCATAGATTAGTACTAAGCTAACTGCCCTTGCAAGCCATTTTTTTAAGCCTAGCCAATTATCCCATGTGAGACTCAAACCTTGCACCTTGTGTTTGTAAGGCAAACACCTTAACCATTAGGCCACCCTCCCAACCCTGTCTTGCTATTCCGGAATTATGGTACTTAGAAATAGACCCATATACACACATACATACAGAGATATATATAGAGGATTCTTCCCAAATGTCTACCATTACATTAAGCATAAATCACTCTATTTAACCTCAGTTACCAAGATTTGAGGCCAGAATGACAAGAGTTAATAGGTTCAAAGGTTCATAGGTGAATACTAGACTAACTACTCTGAAGGGTCATTTTAAGCATAGCCAATATCTCCAGGTTAGAATCAAACCTGTACCTTGTGTCTACAAGGTTTTGACTTGTCCTACATCTTTTTGGGACCTCTTCAGCTTTAGCCCCAAAAAGGCATTCTTTGTCAAGGGGGGCATCCGGGAGATTAGCTTTTACCTAGCCAGAGAGGGGTTGCTCCATAACCTGTGTGTGTGTGTCTCCTGATCATTGTGCCAGTGACAGCTGCCTGCAGGAAGCTTCCATGGCATCATACCCACAGTGAAGGGAGTGTTTTGCCACTTAAAAACTGGAATGGCAAAGATCTAAAGGTTCCTTAGAAAGGTTTGCATTCTCTAGACCAGACAGCTTTTGTTTTAGTCGGTCAAGAATGGTTTTCTGGTATTTGATCATAATAAATTGGCAACTGAGGGTCCTCATAGTGAGGGTAGCTGAAGTGTATACTTTCTTTGCAAATTTATCAAAAGCCCTACTTTCGTTTGTCTGTAGGTAAAGAGCTCCTAGAGGTACTGGTCTTAGATCCCCTCTAGGGACAAGTGTGCCCACTTCAGGTCAGCAGTTGGGTTTTTAAACAGATATTTCGGAGAGTCCTGGACCCTGCAAAACCTGTCAGGCTTTCTGGGTGCAGGAGTGAGCGAGTCACAATTTAAGGAAGCATCCTGAAAAACATCTTCCACTACTTCCAGAATAGGTGGGATAGCTAAGGGTTTGTGCTCAGGGAGGTCCAGAAATTTTGGCCTGTGTGTATTCTTCTGCTTCCCACTAGAAATGCTGCCTCATAGCATTAAGCGTCTTTCCAAATGTGAGGTATTCAGGCAGAGAGGTAGAAGGGAAAACGTCCTCTGAATCTGATAAGACCTTCCTCAGATGCACAGTTCTTCAAATCAGACTATTCTTCTGAATGCAGTGGATCAGGGAGGAATTCAGGGTGAGTGTCTCTCATTCTTTTCCCTGGGATGACATTCCCTGAAGTCTGTCTAGACCTTACAACATGAATGTGGTCTTCACTCAATCTGATCAAATCCTGTTGGTGTCCCTGAAACTGGGAGCCATTAGGCTAGGTAAAGATCCTGCCACAATGTCTTTCCTTTCGAGAAGGTTTGGTCTTAGGCCTACCAGCATCCGACGTCTTGGTGCCTCACTCTGTAGATTGTAGATGCACCGGAAAGGGCCTAGGCCAAGAATCGTATCCAGTTAGCAGTCGCTCGTTGGAAGCTGTGGCCTACTGTGTGGTCTCAGACCCAACCGAGAGCTGAAGAAGTCAATGGAACTGAAGGCATGTCCGACTCCAAATGGGTCTCTACAGAGGTGTGGGTCACTGAATCAAAGGCTGAAGGGGGCTGCGAAAGCGCCTCGTCTTCCTCAACAATCACAAGTCTAGTAGGCGAGTCAGGGGGCAAGTGACTGTCATCCATGGACCTAGGCTTTTGTTTGTTATCTTTTTTGTGCTTAGGTACATAGAGCTCGAAAAGACCCCATAAGCCACAGTACTCGAACAGATTCCTGCCTCAGAAAACAAACTAAAAACTCTGTTCTATGCTTAATAGTTCTAGTGTTAAACCTAGCACAGAAACGACATGGGGCGTCGTGGTCTGGCCCTAAGCAAGTTACACAAAGCGCATGGAAGTCTCTGTGTGGAATTTGTTTACCACAGCAGAAACAATTAACTTTACTGGACACGAGACAAAGATGAAAGAAATGAGTTCCCCAATGGGGTACACTTGTCTTTCTTAAGGTCAAAGTCTCTCTGGTGCATACTGACACACTTAAGGTCTGCTTCGAGCTCTGGTGGCAAGAAAGACTGAAGTGATGACGAAGGTTGACTTCCTTTATGCCTGAGCGTACTGACATCGGTTAAGGCGTCTGACCTAGGCAAA